>NW_005188538.1:0-1382 GCF_000239375.1 Pundamilia nyererei
CGGTCATGGAGAGTCTCCATCCAGCTGGATCACTGTCACAGGTGACACACTCACCTGTCTGTGTTTCTGCAGCTTTCAACATTCACAATGTGACGACAACTTAATGACTGTGTTTGCTTTATTTTAGGGGAACACACCACCACACCTCCGCCTACATCCACACCTCCTCGATCACTCTCTCCTCCTGTTCTCTTTGTGTTGCCATCTGTTGGATCAGTGTGTGTTTTGGTTCTACTGGTGTTATTGGTTCTGCTGGTGAAACGATGTGTTCACAGGAAACCTGAAGGTGAGACTTTCTAATGTCCATGTCTGAGTTTGTTTGGTAGAATAAAGTTCGCATTCATGATGATCACAGTAACAACTTTCTTAAATGCAATCTCTATTTACATATTTTAATTTATATTATTGATCATTTTGAATCATTTCAGCAGATCAAGAAAAAACTGGAGAAGATGACATCCTTACTGACATCATGTGCAGTATAATCAACATATCAAAAAATCAACAAGCGCCAATCAGAGAAATCCGAGGTAGTGGGCTCGTCTTCCAATATAGGAAGTTTTTAAGCAGGTTTCATCAGATTCGACTTGTGATTTTACACACACAGTTTCTCACATGCTGGTGACCTTGTGGCTTAAATGGCATTTCCTATCTATTTGGTCATAGATTTTAATAAAACTGCCCAAATATCTGTTAGGAGGCATTCCCAGGAAGGCCACTGAGTGGGTAGATTTCCTTTTAGAAGGACTTCCATGCAGCTTTATAATGTGAACAAATTTATGGAAAGTAGGAGCGAAGATAGTTAAGCAACTGGAAATGTTTGAGAATGTGTGTTTTGATCATAGTTTGGACGATGAATAACATCTCTGATTTTTTCCTCTTCAAATGTGTCAGGCACACAGTTGAATATGAAGGTAGAATAAGATTAGCACTGTTGCTGACTTTGATGATGGGACATATGAGGGAAGTTCAGAAGTGTAAAAATGTGGACTGTTGTAACAGTAAAACAAGCAAAAAAAACTTGCTAAGTGTAGTTATGAACTTGTTTCCTTTGTCTGAAAATAGGTCAGCTTAGTCAGGTCTAATTGCCTTAAGTGTCACACTGTGAGTGTTGTTCACTGTGAGCTGGACTGTGTGTTTGTGGTCTGTGGTTAACTGAAGCTAACAGCTCTGCACTCGTCCAGCATCCTGTTTCTGATAGAAAGAAAACACTTCAGCTGCAGGTGTTTCAACACAGAGCTGTTCATTTTAAAATTAATTTAAAAGCATTTCCCAGTCTCTATAAAAAATCTGACGTCTATAACGTTGATAATTTAGTAGTTTCTGTACCATCCTGACACGTTGAGCACATGCATTAATCATGTTGATGATTCCAGTTAACT
>NW_005188538.1:2688-3836 GCF_000239375.1 Pundamilia nyererei
CCCGTTCCCGTCACTGCAAAACAAGCCAAAAATCATCGCCCCTCCACCACTGCGGACAGTACAGTATGATGTACTTGTGATGACATCCTGCGTTTGGTGTTATCCAGACATAGTGCTCTACATTGTGTCAGATGTTTTCCTTGAGTAGTTCTTTGGGTTTAATAAAGAAAGTCAAATTGAAAGTTTGGCTGGTTTGGTTCTGGCTGATACACACTTGTGTTTATTGTGAAAAATAAATGAATCCCAAAATGAGTTAAACTGTAGCTACATACATAAAGCAGCAGGAACTGAATTCAGTAGCTGTAAAACAAACTTCCAAAAGTAGTTAAATTTTCCCTTTACTCTATTTATTTGGATTAAGGATTGGATATACAGAAATGTATTTGGTAGCATTTAATGCTCCTCTTCCATGGAAATATATGTAGTACCACACTCAGGACTTCACCATGAAGACAAAGAAGTGTTTTATTGTATGAAAACCTTCAAACCTATAACCCAGGCTGGACTTCGTTCTGGATCACAGCACAGAGCTCCTCCTTTCAAACTTCTCAGTGAATTTGCAAAGGGACATGACTCAGAGTTGAAGTCTGCTTCTACCTACTGGCAACACTGAGCATTACAGCAGGGCAGCTGCTTTGCAAATGCCAGCAATATAACCTCTTAACATCCACCAGTTGAAAACATTAATATGAATAATACAGTATTGTTGATGTCAGCTTTTCATGTAAAAACTGTGGAAGATTTTCAGTTAATTTCCACACAGCATATCTTTTTAAACTGTGGGAGAACACACAATCCCATGATAGCAGCTGAAGGAAGTTAGAACCCAGAACTTTGTAGGCTTAATGCAACAGTGCTCGCAAAAGCTGCATCACAAACTCATGTAATGATGTTGCTCTATATTGTTTCTTCTTGCTTCGATAATGTAGAAATATTACTCTTTGAAAGACGATAAAACATAGGTATTAATGTTCATATCTTTAGTCTGAAAGTGCAGTCATGAATTTAAATATCCTTCCAATGGTTCCAATGGTTCCAATAGCTAGCTAACTGAGATTTGCTGCTTTAATACGGTTATGATATTAACGTCCTTTTAATAAGATTAACGCTGATGGTACTAATTTAACACGGTGGCACGGTGGTTAGCA
>NW_005188538.1:6592-7573 GCF_000239375.1 Pundamilia nyererei
CTGATCTTTCATGTCTGAGTTTGTTCAGTAGAATAAATTTCACATTCAATATGATCACAGTCAAACGTTCTAACATGTAATCTCTGTTTAGATAGTTAATCTAATGGATCATCTTAGCAGAACAAGACAAAGCTGGAGAAGATGAAGTCATCACTGACATCATGTGCAGTATAATCAACATATCAAAAAATCAACAAGAGCCAATCAGAGAAATCCGAGGTAGTGGGCTCTTTTTTTCATCATAACAAATTTTTACGCATATTTTATCTTTTGATTTTACACACATGTGCAGACTTCACAGCTTAAATGACATTTTCTATCTATTTGCCGTAGATTTCAATAAAACTTCCCAAATATCTCTTTAGAGACGTTGCCAGGCAGGACACCGAGTGGTTAGATTTACTTTTAGAAAGGCTTTAATGCAGCCTTACAATCTGAGATAATGTTTCGAAAGTAGGAGTGAAGATAGTCAGGGAACTGCAAACATGTAACAATGTGTGTAAGCAAACATTTTCCTCCTCAGATTTAAATCTAAAAGTTAGTTTAATATGAAAATAAAATCAGATATAGGTTCATGAACACTTGCTTGTCATTATGATGTGTTGGGTTAAGAGGACATTCTGGATTATGTGTGATCATGTATTTTTTATTTCAGTTTGTGTAAAATTGTGGATTGTTGAACAGTAAAATAAAGATTTTTATGATTTGACGCTTTCACAATAAATCGTTTATGTTTATAGATTATAAATGAATTTTATTTCTTTATGTAAAATTTGATCAGTTTTGTCAAATATAACCGTCTGTCTGTAAAGTCTCACACTGTCTGTGAAGGCTCTCAGTCATCCAGGTCGTCGTAGTCAAAGGAGTTTGCAAAGAAAAGTGTCTGGACTTCTTTAAGTTACTTGAAGACGGTCAAATGGTGGAGAGTCCCAGATATAAACCTAGTGGGAGTGTCCCCCCACAGAGGGACAAAAGGACCCC
>NW_005188538.1:9503-10736 GCF_000239375.1 Pundamilia nyererei
GTTAATCTAAGTTTTACAGCAGAGCAGCTGCTTTATAAATGACAGCAGTTTAACAGCCAAACATCAAGCAGGCAACATCAACCTACTTTGTATTATGGTTACATTTTACTCACACGCTAAAGAAGAGTTTCAGAAACTTAAATATGCCACATTTTAAATTGGTCCTTCGATGCATTTTCCAGTAGGCAAGGACATAAAGGTCAAAAGCTGATGAAAAAGGGATAACGGCATGACACGCTGGATAATGGAGGACACTGGCAAAAGTAAAACCACAGAAAAATTAATCAGGAGGGATAAAACTCAACATGGTTATCACTATTTTTTCTCTTAGTGTAGAAGTGAAAGAGGAGAAGTATCCATTGCAATGCCAAAGTACTAGAGGGGGACACAAGGCGAAAGCTGGTCTTTAAATCCGCTGCAGTAAAGAATTTAAGGCAAACAGGTAACAAGGTCAACAGGAGAGACTCCGCCTCTGGGCAGGGCCAAACAAGGGAACCAGACAACCTCAATCTCTTCTTCACCTGCAGAGAGAGACAGAGGCAGAAATGAGGAGGGAGAAACAGCAGATGGCCATGACAAGAACAACATAGATACCTGCTGTCACACTCACAGACTTTCAGCCTCCTTTATCAGATTTTAAACTCAGGGATTCTGTGATTCTTGAAAAATACCACCATCTTTTGGACATTTATCGCACTTTAAATGAAGAAGCAATGTCTGCTGTAACGTCTGCATCTCTCTGCCTGACTTTACTGTCTGTCTGCCTCTTGTTTGTCTCTGCAGGTGAGATTGAATTTCTGATTGATAAAATAATACCTCTTTAAGAATTCTGTTCATGGTTTAAAAAAAGTGTGTTTAACTGTATGACCTGCCAGATATGCCTAAAGTTAAAGAGTTAAAGCTTAATTCTGACTGTTCCTGCTCCAGAGCAGTTTCAGCAAACACTGTGATTCACAAAGAAATGTGGCTTTCTTCCAGGAGGAGAGCTGAGTCGTTTAACAGCATTAACACTCTGTTTACCCGAGCTTGTCCTCTCCTCCTGCTACACCTGCTTCGTTTCCTCATACCTACAGTTCATGTCAAAGTTCACATCAGAGCACATCTGATATCTGCTTATCTGCACAAGTTTGTATTTTTCAAGCATAACGAGTCAGGTTGAATCAGTTCTTGCACAGCAGTCTGTCATTAGCACAAGGATGGGTGCAGTAATCAGTTGGCAAAAAAATAATCTTT
>NW_005188538.1:12198-13142 GCF_000239375.1 Pundamilia nyererei
TTTGTTCCATATTACCAGCATCCATCTTTTAAGAACCGGGTGGATCTGCAGGACAGACAGATGAAGGATGGAGACGTGTCTTTGATTCTGAAGGATGTTACGACTGCTGATAGTGGAACATATGAGTGTTGTGTCGTCCATGAAGTAAGAGAAGGTAGAAAGTTGGCCATTTTAAAGACTGAGCCCATCAGCGTCATCCACCTAAAGGTTATTTCACCAGGTAAGTCAGTGGAATTCAGTTTGGCTTTGGACACATTCAGTTATTGTCAGAGTTGTTTGGCTGTGAACTGATAACTCAAAATGCATAAAAAGATGTTGCCTGTGATCAGAGGTGAAGCTTGTGTATACCTGACACCTCACACCTATTTCTCACCTGCAGGTCAGCCAGGAGGACACGGAGAGGATGGGGCTGTTGGACTAACAGTTGTTATTGTGCTTTCTATTGCTCTTTTCGCAACTATAATACACTACATAAAAATGATAGAAAATACAGAAGGAGAAAAAAACAGCACTTCCCAGACGAGCAGCAAGCTGAAACGCTCCACTCGTGTCACTCGTCCCACCTTTCGTAGCAAAAAGACAGATGCTTCCAAGACAGATGTGAGTTCACAGTGACGGGAATCCAGCAGACAGTAGTCAGCTGTAAATGTCTAACTTATCTTGAGTTTGTTTTTTCCATCTTTAGAGTTTTTCTGGTTCGGATTGGTGGCGTTTGGGAGTGGGTACGTCTAGTCTGCAAATAGTTAGAAATCAACCATCATAATAATAAGTTAAAATGACAGTTTTCATCGTTTTCCTTTGGGGAACACGGAAATGTCTTTGGAGCGCCTAAATGTTTTTCTATGGAGGAAAAGAGTTCTGTTTGTGAAGATCATGAGAACATTTCTGTAGTGAAGTTACCTGTTTTATCAACTTTCTTCATCAGTTTTGATGCATTTTTTTTG
>NW_005188538.1:14828-16270 GCF_000239375.1 Pundamilia nyererei
CACTAGCCTCAGTGGGAGTTTACAGAGTGTGTGGGGTTTGTGCTGACTCAGGAAAAAGGAAAACACGATTTAAAAAATATCTTCAGGCTCAGTTTGAGTCACAAGCTGATGAGTTTTTAAAGCTTGTCAGACACCGAATCATCTCAGCTCTCTGTGTTCATACTGAGTGAATCTCCGTGGAGGAGGGGCATTTAAAATACAAACATCCAAACAGCGATCTCTAAACTGATAGCCATAGGTTTACTCTGCTTCCTGTTACACCACATGACTGGAATTTGTGTAACTGTCAAATATAATGAAATTATAAATCTAAGCTAACATGTTCAAGTGGTTACTTTCTTTTTTTTATGAAATAAAAGTCAAAATTATGACTTTTTAGTCACATAAAACTAGATCATGATCATGTAATTAATTTAAATCATGTAATTAGCTAAAGGTTGAAAAATCTGCCATCTTAGTTTGTTTGCGTTAGTTAGTTTCTAAGTGACACACACTGTTTCTGTGCAGTTTACATAACACACAATAACAGGATTACACAAAGGCTTTCCTAAACTCACTTCACTGAGTTCACTGACTATAGTGCCAACACTCAGTACTTACTCCAGAATTTTCACATTACAAATCTTACACCTTCCTTCATTAATGAGCTTTTAATGTGAAAGTACCCCAGCAAAAAGCAGCATGTTTAATAGAAATGTCTGTACAGTGGTGACTCTGTCGTTGTTCTGATGAATCAGAGTTGTAAATATGAGCCTGTGTGTGTGTGTGTGTGTGTGTGTGTTCCTGTTGTAAACAAGAAATGTGCAGCTATTGAGTCAGCTGCTACATCTTGACACACCAATCTTCTATTCTAGGTCAGGTTTTGTTTATTAAGGAACACACCCAGCTCTTACTTCTAGTTCCCCACCCAAACACAACACTGGATCCGGCCCCGACTCCTGCTCATGTTGCTGAAACGCTTCTTGATCATTTTAAGGAACAGTTCAAACTTTCACGAAACAGATTATAACAAACTGAGAAGTGCTGAGAGTCACAGCCAGGTGAGCTGTAAGGGTTACAATGAAAAACTGATGGCCTGTCATGCTTCTGTCTTCAACTGTCACTCAAAGATTCAAAGAATGCAGGGGAATCTCTGCATACCAGGAAGAAGCTGAAAAACAGGATCTCAGGGCTCAGCGCCGAAACACTTCCATCACTCTGACTCCACCTTTCTCAGAATCCATTCATAGAGAGCAGCTGAAGGCATCCACCCACCCGCATACACCTGGTAAAACTCTCAGTTCCTTTCACTTTATTTGATAAGTTGTAGTTTACTGAGGTTTTTATCTCTGGAAATATTCACATCATTCTAGGTCATCTGTGTGAAATGCCTGCTGTAGCGTCTGTGTCTCTCTGCTGGACTTTACTGTCTGTCTGCCTCCTACTCGTCTCTGCAGGTGAGA
>NW_005188538.1:18267-19106 GCF_000239375.1 Pundamilia nyererei
ACACAAAGGATAGAGGGAAGATGCTTGGAGGTGTTGCTCTGCAAGTTTTTGTTGTACTTCTTGTTGTTGTTAGCTTTGTGATTTTACTAGAATACAAAAAAAGACGAAAGCACCAAATGCGACCACGTCGTTCTTGAACAGCAGATTCAGTAATGTTAAAAACATCTAATCCCAGGATGTGAATCTTATATTTCTATGTACACAGGTTCCCCACTAGGGGGAGCCAAGGAATTATAATCAACACAACTGGAAGACAGCCACAAGAATGCATAGGAACAAGAGGCAAAATGAAGGACTTAAGCCAAAGACATTTAAGACACCTTAGACACATGTAAAACTAAATGAGGACGTGGAAACATAAACATGATACAGAAACCAAAAAGTAACGACTGTGGCTTGAACACGTAACTTCCAGAACCAGAACTTAGAATATAATGGAAAAAAGGTACAAACTCAAAAAACAGAGTCAGGAACTGTGACAATTACTGTCACAGTTGTTTCCTATTTTTCTCAACAATTTTATTAACATTTTTCATTTCCATGTGGGTTAAGTAGTTATGTAGACCAAGGTCATTTAAATGAATGAAAATGAGCTAAATCCTCTGCTCTGTTTGGTGATTGTTTTAAAGCTTAGTGTGAATGTTTTTGTGGGTTTTTATTTGCTGTGTTTGTCATGTACTTTTGTTTTTGTTTGTATTTTATTTATTGTTTTATACAATAAAATGTTTTACTGTGAGAAGTTTGACTTTCAACAGTGAACAAAGTGAAACAGTGGTGAGAACGAGTCCTTTGCAATTTGAGTCATCCTTTATCATTTTATCATTATCATTATTTTTTAT
>NW_005188539.1:0-18963 GCF_000239375.1 Pundamilia nyererei
ACTATTAGGAATGTTCGTGATTTCATAATCACTTAAAAAAAATTAGAGCTAGTAACTAACTCTAATTAGTCTCTGATAAAATGATACACATTTACCGACCACTATTTAACAAGCACGGAAAAATAATGCATTAGTGATCTGCGATAACCAAGACGAGTAAAACAAGTTCAACCAAGGTGAATATAGATGACTTGGTATAAATACTAAAAACATACAAAGGTAAACACTACTAAAGCCTTTACACTGCTTGGAACTCCTCTGTGAATAAATTAGTTCATACAAAAAGAATCAAACAAAAATGGTATCACATGCAAACTATGCCAGCTAAAGCTCATATATCATAAGTTTACCACAAGATCTTTCCGGTGCAGATGACTCACTCAAAATGTGATTTTACAGAAACAGACAGGAAACACTGAATATCCGGCATGAGTACAAGAATAAACAATGAGGAAAACGATTCATTGGAAGTGTGTGCATGTCTTTACCTTGCACAGTTGGGTCGGCTTTATCCTTTGCTATAAAAGTATGTTTGGATGTGTAAGTATGTGTGTTTAGAGGTTGAGGAGCATTTGGTACTTCCCAGGTGTATTTTTGGGAACATTATCATGCATACCAGCTTGTGTGTAAATGTACATAGTAGCAGGTGCGATGCACACACACACTCTTTGTACCTTGTCAGCTGCAGCCAGCAGGTCATCAGCCATCTTGTCCAGGTTGGGGGCCTTGCCTGTGTAGATGAAGCACATCATCTCTTTGAAGACATCTGGCTCCACGTCATTTATCTCCACACGGTTCTGAACGGGTAGAGAGGACAGGAGAGGAGAATACACGCAGGGTTTAACAGAATAAAAGAAAAGAGAAGAAAAACAAACGCTTTGACAATCCTTCAAAACTATATATGGCAGCAGTGTCTTTTTTATTTCATGTAAATTTCCCAAAACCCACCTGACTTAAACTCTCTCACCTTGTTTAGCGCACACACACACACACCCACACACACACACACACACACAGTGATACAACAAAACATGTTCCAAAATCACAATCGAGAAAGAAAGAAAAAATAAACACCTTGAAGAACCTTCTGAGCAGTCAAAACACGTTTCAGCAAAACTACATTCTAGTAAATTTATTTAACTCTTTTCAGCAGATTCAGGAGAATTAATCCTGAGCATTCATTCCTTGACGGTGCCTGCAGCAATCAAAGTAGGCTTTATCGCTCTATGGCACAGTGACGGTAACCTGAACCTTTCCCCTCCACACTGACAAGAAGAACAAAGCAATAAACCAATTATAACAGTGCTTTATCGTCACCACAGTGACCAGCGGCGTTTTAGCAGGGTCAGACTGGGTGTACCAACAGTTTAGTGCATTTGTGTCAACTCTGACCACTCAACGCCAACATAATCATACTGAGAAATAATCGAAGCAGAGTCTAAAAGCTTCTGGTCTGAGCCTGCAGTCTGCCATGGTAGCCTTTTGCAGGAATGCACAAATCACACAAGCACATGAAGCCGTGAAAAAATTAGTAATTCTAACAGGCAAAATAACATCAATGTGTATAATATCAAAAACAACACACCTATTGTTTCTAAATTAACCTCAAACTCATCAGAATCGTTATATTTCTAATTCCTTTCCATTTTTTCTACACTTAACCAATTTCATTCTGCTAATTTCTAACGTGTGTTGGAGCGTTAATGAAATAAAAAAAGACATACTACCACCAAACTACCTTGGAAATCACACGAGAAAAAAACATAACAGGACTTTCTCGCGTAATGAGAAGGCAGTGCCCAACCAGGTCTCATAAATAGACACAACTCCTGTAGTTACAGTGTCTGAAGCTCCCCTCTATTCACAGAGCAGTCCTCTATCAGAGTGCTTCTTTATGAGCTCATTTGTCTCTTTTCTATAGAGTGCTGCAGAGGAGTGTTAACCCACCTATCTGTTTTCTCTGAGTCGTATGGGGACGTGGCCCACAATCTCTCCCTCTTTCTGATGAAGACGCCTACTTAAACAGCAATTAAGATGCATTTCCTGGCTCTGTGCTTTATAATTTCCCCATTTGAGCTCTGCAGGCATCAATATTCCGCTGACATGACGGCTAAATCACCACAGTTGAATCTCACCACCTCCTATCAGATCAACACAACCAACTGTGGCAGAGAGACTCAGTGCATCACACATGTACAAGCACACACAGACACAAACACTGTTTTGTTTCCATCACGTCAGACCTAAACATAACCCTATTTACACTAATTTCGTGACCAAGCCTCACTAAACCATGAACTAATTTAATTATTTGTATTATGAGGACTGGAGGGGGAATGGCATCAGAGACATATTTATGGGATTTATGGGAGAATTCTGAAATGCTCCCAAAGAGCAAATCAACAACAGAAACAGGAAACAAATGAGCCAATCACGCTGTTACACTGACACACGAGAGGTTCACGACCCTTTCAGTTTTCTGGTGGCAGATGCATCTTTCTGCTCATTATTGTAGCAAGGGAGTAGCTACTTTTTAGCTCCTGTATCCCTAATGTGCATTAGAACGGAAAAAAGCAGAGACACTGATGGTGCCACCACCCTGTTATAAAAGTGAGCGGCGGGCAAAAACCTTTATAGTTTATTTTGGGACAGGAAATAACTGCAATGATTCATTCCAGGATGGCTGTTGAGTTGCGACACTTGCCTCAAGAGGAACTTGGATTGCATTTACCTAACTTCACATAAATTTGCACATAAATCTTCAACGTTTTTTCCATCTCTTAAAAGTATTATCAAGCTACTCGCATGCAGAACTGTAGCAACAGGAAGCTTGAATCCACACCGTCAACCTGCTAATAACACTAATCAGTCACAATAGCTCTCAGAACTATTCATACCTCCACAGTACTTACACTTTAGTTTTACATAATTAAATAAGAAGTTATAGGAGAGGCAGAAAGTTATCACAACTAGCATCACCTTTCCATCATCTCCACTGTAAATAGGACGACGTCAGACAGGTTATTTAAAATACACCCTTATGACACCGACTCCTGCCTTATAACTGTCTGCAAACCACTTCCCTCTTTGGAGCAGTTAATATTCCCACTAGACTCTCTCTACTTTCCTTTAAAGGTCAGTACTGTCAAGACATTTTGCTACTGATCAATGGCACCTGTGCATGTGTTAAAGTTCACTAAAGTCAGAACTTATAAAAAAAAGCAACAAATTGAGCAGATTTACTGTGCCCATTTCATTAAATTAATGAATTTTGATGTGAGGTATGAACATTTTGAGCAGCAGCAACACCAGGCACAAACTGCAGCACAAAAAATGGCAAAAAGATATGTATATTAAAAAGATTAAAAAGGGATATCAAAAGGAAAACCAATTCCCTCATGACATTGTAATTGAGTTCCAGGAACAGAGTGATCATATTGAAAGCAACAGAGACTTCAGTCATTTTGTCTGATACAGTCTTGTTAAGTCTACAAATAACACGCTTTATGCCATCAAAGAAATATCAAAGCTTATACAAGTGATAATGATATAATCACTTAAGGATTTTTTCCATATAGTAGCTGTGATGACACCATATAATAGTCAGCAAGACATGAAGGAACATGTGCAGCCACACTTGTTTAAAGAGGCAAGTGCTTCCTGATGCAACAGAAGGAAAGATTGAAATTTAAACATTTGACTCACCGTGCACTGAGGGAGCAGGAGCGACAGAGTCAACTCACCTTCTTACTCTCTTCCATCTCGTGCTCAAACATGGCACTGAACACCGGCGAGCGAGCTGGGACAGAGAGAAACAAAAGGCCGAGACAGAGAAAAGAGGGTTTGTTATTGAGTGTAATGTTGATACACGGTGAGGTCTCTGATATCCGTTAACAGCTTGCCACAGGGCCAGAGGAGAGCAAGGACATGACTGACAGCAGTGACAGCAGTAGAGGCATCATGTGGAAAAAGTCAGCTCCTTTCTGCTGACAGACTCTTGACAGCCTTTCTCGTTTGTTTAGCCAGTATTCAACGTTGATGGGCCGACTTGAGTGTTGCTTATCTCATATATTATGCCCTAATAAAGATCTGTTTTCCTCTTTTAGTTGCACTTTCACTTGCTACCACTCAACTGCTATTTCTTTTTTCCCCCCCTTTCTTAGATATGGTTTTTCACACGGCTTTTGCATCACAGCACAGTCTACAAATCCTCTCAAGGAAAGTTCAGACTATTCTTCCATTTATAGAAAGTGATAAGCCGTGAGAGAGAAACAATGTAAAAGAGCTGCTGGTTATTTGCCAAGTCACAACAAGAAACAAAGAGGGTTTGCAATGAAAAATGTATTCTTATAATCCAAGTTCACACAGATTTCATATTGTATATTTTGCTAAAGACATTTTTGCACATTTTGACAATCTCCAAAATAACAAAGATAAAGTCTAGTAGGAAAAAAAGAAGCAAAAGCAATGACCCAATGGCCCTAAAATGGACATATTAATGTATTTAATGTTTTACGTATTTAGTGAAAGCTTAAGCACAGTGTTTTTCACTGTTGCTATCCCAGACGTGACCCCAGCTGGAGAGGTCATACTTAATCTCCAGTACAGGCAGAACATGACGGCCCAAACAGAGCTCTTTAAAATTTCAAATTACTGCTGTCTAATAATTCTGCAGGCTTAAAATAATCACCGCATCTTGTCCCTGTAGTTCTGCTTAAGGCAACAACACTGTATTTTCTCTCTTGTCGTCCCAGTGGTGACAGTGGTTAGTTTTGGCACAGAATAAAGCACAGCCTCACAGATGGAGCTTAGCCTGTACTTGATTTCCAGCTACTGTTATTACTAGTAGAGTAAGAATGTGTTCCTACAAAGGTAGACCTTGGCCTTTTACTCAGAGTCGCATATATACTATAGCCACGCTTTTCTGACATGGTTCGCTTAGTTTGATTATGCACTGAAAGGGTAACAGTTCACATTATTATTCAGAAGTGAATGCCTTATTAGCTAGTCATTAAAATCTAACAAATGTTGTAACACATTATTAAGTATGTGTCAAAGTCAGTGATATAATAATTAATTCAGACACTTAATAATGAGTTATTAACGCAAAGCTATCTAACCATTTAATTACTCATTGGGTTACACGGTCTCATCCATTAAAACTGCCAAAGCCACAAATAGCTATAATACTGTATAACTGAATAAGCATTAACAATGGACACTGAGGCTATAAGGTCAGAAACTCACTCGCTACAGGAGAATCTCAAATCCACTAAATAAAAATGGCTAACACTAAGCCTCTTAACATTTTCATACATGTTACTTACGACACGTTTAGAGTTTTAGCAAAGGTGGGACATTGGAAATAAATGGTGTTCATTTTAGTTACTTAAGTTGTCACAGTCATTTTACTATCGTAGAAGATAATTTGATGAGAAACAGACAAAATCTTAATCTTTGAAGTCCCATTGCCACAGGTTTATAAAAAAAAAATAAAAAAATCAAGCACCAAGCACTTATTTTGTAAGCGTATGGGGCATTCTTTAATAATAATGCAAGTCAGTTTTCAAATTCAAATTCAAAGCTTCCTTTAACATCAGCACAAAAACTGCAACAGGAGTTTCATGGCATGTGTTTCTGGGGCTGAGCAGCCAGTAGGTGTAATGAGTAGGCGGTCCAGAACTTCGTCTGATACAGTGTAAAAGTTTGTTCAATATCAAAGGAATTGCTCGTGTTCTCACACCAGTGAAAATGTTGAAACATTAAATAAATGATGGATAGCATCTTAACTATCAAGCTTGTTTAGTTGATAATGGAAATTCACATAACCTTCAAATATTCCTATTCTCTCGTCTCTTAGGAAGGATACTTCTTTTGTGTATATATGAGGTAAGACAAGCTAGCCACAAAATGTTTTTTGAGCAAATTTAGTTTTAAGAGAGTCTTGCTGTCCACAGGATATTAAGAAGTGCCATGTTAAAGACTTCAGCATACTTTATCCATCATGTATATGGATCCATAACTGAAGACGTAGTACTAATATCAGTACTCTTAGATGAAGTTAGAAAGTTTGGTCCTGTTACGCTTCAATGACTTGATCGGGAGTCCGCCTACCCTAGACATTCTCTCTGTCTTAATGTCTGCATGGAAACTAAGCTTTGCACTGAATGGCCTGGTAGGACTCTGGGAACAAATCTACACCAAGTCTGTCTGGTGCAGCTGGTGAGCTCATACTGCAGTAGCAAATCGAAGGGGTGGGTGAGAGAGAGAACGAATAAGGAAGAGGTCACAGTAAAGAAAGCATGGAAAAGAGAAAGGAAGGAAGGAAGAAGAGGGATGGACATGGGGAGAAAGCGGAACTGAGCACAATTTAAGAGGAGAGAAAAGCATGAAAACCACTGGGAAGACATTTAACAATCAGAAAGGCGCAGATAAAAGACAGGGAAAAGGAGATAAGAAAAGAATACAGTCAAAGGAAGATAATAAAGAATAAAAAAGGAGCAAAAAATAAAAAGCCTGAGTGAAAGAGAAAGAAGTAAGAAATGTAGAAGCGGGTATAAAATTAAGGTAAGCGACGGGAAGAGAGTGAGTTGTACAAAGATCACATGGCCAATGCACAGCCAATTTGAGTTACTCTCCCTACGCCATTTGATCCCACTCTGTCCGTCTCCACGGCGATTAACGGACAGCAGAGTTGTCACGGGAACAGCCTAGAGGGGGAGTAACGCGGAGGAGGTACGTCATCTGGACTGAGCGGAGAGAGAAAGCACGGTAGCAAGAGAGAAAGGGGAAGACCCCAAACCACAGCAGCACATAATTAAAATGGCTCCTCACACACACATTTCAACAAATCCAATAATGAACAGCCTCCCCTCGTCTCCACAGAGACACACAGTTCACCAGTTTCTTCAAACTTTTCACTAGCTGATGCTGGCTGTCATCAAAGTGCCAATATCTGAAACAAGTTTATGCTTGTCTGCATGAGAGTGTGAGAAACTTTATTTTCATCAATATGGATTCCTGAAGGCCAATGAAGACACACAGGTGCTGAAGGTGTCAATAGCGAATACGGATATTCAATGTATTCAAATTTAATCATCCCCGTGGCGAGCAAAATTATTCATCAAAATTAAAAATTTGATGAAGTATTTCCCCCAGAATTTAGTTCTCGTCACAGTGGAAAAGCCTCTGTAACAGCATTCACACCGAAACGAAAACTCTCCAGTGAAGCCTAGAATAATGACAGACTCCTCTATGAATAATAACAAACTCCACCACCCTCATAAAACTTTGAATTCAAAGTATTTTCATTTAAACGGTGGATTAGAGTGCGATGTCAATGAACTACTTTTTCATCAAATTTTAATATTTCAATTCAATCTAAATACAGACCAATTTTAACAAAGGCATTAGGTGTTATATTCTTTACCATCAGAGTAAATAAAAGAATAAAAGAAACAAGGTATATATATATATAAAATAAAACAGACCTTACTTAATTGAGGCCCTTTTCCCCCATTCGAGGCCACTTCTTTGTGTACCAATGGACCACTTTACATTTGGTTCTGACTATTTGCACTTGTGCATCTGCAATCTCACCACTGAATTCAAACCTGCTTAGACAGCAAACCTGAACTTCTGTGTCAAACTGACCTAGCATATATTGAGGGGCAGCAGTATGGCTTCATGCCGAGAAAGAGCACTACAAGCGCGATGTTTGCTTTGAGAGTGTTGATGAAGAAGTATAGAGAAGGTCAGAAAGAGCTCCACGGGGTCTCTGTAGGCCTTGAGGAAGCATATGATAGGGTGCCAAGAGAGGAACTATGGTACTGCATTAGAAAGTCAACAGCAGCAGAGAAGTATGTGAGGGTGGTGCAGGACATGTATGAGTCAAGCAAGCCACTGGTGAGGTGTGCAGTAGAAGTGTTAATTATGGAGCTGCCAGACAGAAGTAAAAGAGGAAGACCACAGAGAAGAATCATGAAGTAGGACATGCGAGGTTGGTAAAACACATATGACATGCTAGGGCCATGGTGAGATGGAGGCAGATGAGCTACTGTGGCTCCAAATAAAGGGAGAAACTAAAAAAACGGAAGCAGCAGCAGACTGGTGATCATGGCAGGTTTGTGGCTGAGACCAAGAGACCAAACAGCAGTAAGTCTGAAGGGAGAACTCAAGTCACAAGTCATTAGTTGACCTGAAACATGGTTCTTGTAGTCCATAATAACCTAAGGTATGGCAAAAATTTACCATAGCACACCTACACCAGGCTTACCAAAAAGGCTGATTTGTGGGGGGCTACAACAACAACAACAGGGTATTAGACCCCCATTTATATCAATGCAACTTCATCCTCTTCTCTAAAATTAAATTCAACTCGGGGGTGACCATCTTCATACAAAGAGGAAAAGAAGGCAAGCACCACAAACGTGATAAATGGTCAGAACTTCCAGGAAAGAATTTAAAAGGACACGTTGAAAGTGGTAGAGAGCTGCCCAAGTAAATAATCTTGAAGGAAGCATCATGAATTTAAATCGGATGTGTTTTTTGGACTGCATGTGCGACCATCAAACAAAACAAAAAAAAAGAGAATCCTAAAATGAATTTAATGCATCAGTGTTTAATGTGAAGTACTGTGCACAAAAACACATTGTCAAAAAGAAAAGACAAGTATACTCCTGGGAACAATCAACCAAATGTTGCCACTAGTCTAACAACACTAGCTGTTAGGATTAAAACAAACATTGCAAAGAAAGTTTGCCCATCGTTTGCCTATGGCATATCACTGTGTACTTTAGACAATGGTGTGATTGTTTTCTCAGCCCCCGCTGATTCCAAAGTTATATTGATGCAAAGTTTGATTAAAACAAGTCACTTGAATGTTCATAAAATGAACATGGCAGCTCCAGGCAACAATCAGTCATGTTTTATCTAACGGAAACCTCAGCGCTGTCAAATGAAGCCAACGTGTTGCAGTTTCTTAAAGGGGCACTTGTGGCTGGTTTAAAAAACAAAAATAAACAGTTTGTAATACAATTATCTGACAGACGATCCAAGATCATTCTTCATGGGTTTCCATCAGGGTTTTTTGCCATTGCTTGGCAACTCAGTTTCAGCAAGTTTCAGCTCTGTCAATTAATTTTCTATAGGACTGAGGTCTGGAGACCGTAATGTGCTTCTTCTTTAGGCTCCACTCTCCCTCTTTTTCAGAATTATTGTCTGACAATCTTAACTGATAATTTGTCTCTCACCAATAAATGAAACTACTATAAAAACTATACACGTGAAATAATTACTTCCCCTAATGTATGTATTATTGCAAAGAAGACATTAAAGTTGGACCACAAAAATTCTAAATGTCTTAATTTATTTATCAATCAATCATAAACTTCATTAAAAGCATTTTATCTTCACAGACAACACAAAGCAGTAAGTGTATTGCTTTAAACAACGTTTCCAGCTGGGTTTTAGCACCTGAAGGCTAAATATAAAGCTGTAGCAATAACCTCTTACACATGTGACAAAGGATATTCTCACCTGCCAATATGGCTTTGTGTGCCTGGAATTTCTGGCCAGCAACACACAGGGAGCAGTCGGTGAATCTGGAGCTTGCCCACAGATCTCCAAGTTCTTCCGCCAGCCTGCAGTCAGGAACCCTCACCATGTTCATGGTGTTCTGGCCTGAGATATTCACAGAGTCTTGCACTACGCTCACCTGAAAAGACACACACACACGTTTACAGATTACCCCCCCATGTCGTAAATTTTGTGCCCTTTTTATTGTGTAAATCGGAATAACTCGTTTTAGAGTGAATAGTTCCTTTAGCACACTGACTGGTTCACACAGAGGCAAATAAACAGCATGCAATGTTCATAAAAGGAAAATAAATCGGTAAATCAAACATGCTGTGAATGCTTAATGTGGGTTCACTGTCTCTGTAATCAATACATCAGCCACTCAGTATGGAAGTAATTTGAAGAAAACCTATTGTTCCTTCTTTATCAAATCAGACTGGCTACACTCCCAAACAATCCAAAAAACCCGCATTGAAGTCAAATTGGGAGTGCCAGTATGTGTGTGTGTGCATGAGAGTTGTCTGTATGTCTTCCCTGCTGACTTCACCACCTGTTCCAGACAATGTCAACCAGACTCATTTATCTCTCAACAGGACTCACTGCAAACACACACAAACAAGCAGGCTCATGAGCACAAACACACCCACATATTCACACACACACTAATTACTAAGTAATTTCCAACAGACTGGATTGACTGACTTGCAGTTTTTCACCTGCCTGGAGTGCAATCTAATCAAAGAGAAAAATTAGCTAGCTATAGCCTGGTTTGGAACATTCTGTAGTTAGTTAATTAATTAGTTAGTTGTCTGGCTTTCGATTCATGACAGATTAGTCTAGTAATGACGAAGTCCAGAGTCATTCTAGCTAGCATCCGCGGAGTGAGGGTTAAACGGTGAAGGATTATTAACTGAGTTCCAATAATAAACTAAAACTAATGGTCTAGTTAATTTTGTTGAAATTATTGGAAGATGTCCTGTTCTGATTGGATTAATATAATTCATTGACAAAGTTACCAAGGCTACAACTTTGGTGTCAAAGAATTAATTTCAAAGAATAAAGAATATGGCTCATATTACCAATTATGATAAATTGTCAGTGTTCAACAAAGTCTCCTTTAGTTCACAACTTGTAAATTAATGTGTTTTAAATTGTCTAGCCGAGGGCTCAGTAAATTGTCAAATTAAGATTTGGCTAGTTTTCTGTTATTATAGGACATTAAGGCCATACTCCCCAACTGGGTTGCTTTCTTTTTCCTTTAAATTAGGCCTTTTAGGGTCAGGTAAGTTTACGGACACTGTAATGACACTATATTATGATTTTTTGAAAAGAAGTGATCCCACTCGTAGTTTTTTATACTTGTAACCATTTGATTAAAGAAAAGCTGAATCGTATTATTATTACTATTACTGTATAATTTTCAAAAATGGCACAATGGAACAGTGGTTAGCACAGTCACCTCATAGCAAGAAAATCCTGGGTTTGAATCCAGCCTGAGGCCGTTCTCTGCAGAGCCTGCATGGGTTCTCTCCAGTTAATCTGACGTCCTTCCACAGTCCAAAGAATGTATGGGGTTGGGTTAACTGGTCATTCTGAACTGGCTAAAGATGTAAAGTAAGCATAAACGATTGTCTGTCTTTGTGTTAGCCCTGTGATAAATTGGTGACCTGTCCAGGGTGTACCATGGACGGGTGCCCTATGACATCTGGCACAGCCAAAACTCTGGATGGATAGATTCTAAACATGATTTCATTAGAATATTATTGATTTTCAGGCTAAGCACTCTTGCATTCAACAAAACACTATTCAGAGACTTCTGACATGTTTTTTCTATCAACTTAAATAAATGTATTTTGTCATAGCTGGCAGTATTGGTGGTGGATGGAAAATGAAATTTGCAGGACTTGGTTTTCAGTTACATTTAACACCACAATTAAGAGCTACGGGGCACCTGACACCTGATAAATAAAAGGACGCTTGTTCTCCTGTTTTTCTCGCTGACACCTTCGAATAGCTTTCAGTAAACTATTGTCAAGAACAAGGCCAAAAATCCCAAAACATCCCACAAAGTGACCTTGCTGTTAAAGCATCAGCAACTGAGGCTGACACCCAAAAATCCATAAAAAAATAAATAAATAAATAAACTAAATTACAGCCCGGTTCCCTTCTCATCCATCCCCATTCAACCATCAGCCCACCTATTCGTCCAATGCCACATCCATCCACCTATTCAAAGAACACAAAAAGAGTCCTAGAAAAGGAGGAAAAGTGCATACAATAGAGAAGTACGTGGCAAGCAGGAAATTGAATGTCAAGGAGCCTTATTTGCTCCTGATGGAGGTTTGAGGGTTAGCCTGAAGGGGACAGAAAGACAGACTGATAATAAAACAGAAGAGTAAGAAAAGCAGGAGATTGGGGGGGAGGGGCAGATATGGAGATAATAAAAGTGGAGAGAATACAGATGCAGAGATACCAAGCGACAGACAGACAGAATAGAGAGAAGCCATCACACACAAAAGAGCTAGGAGTGAGTGAGCCATTGGTGGGATCTACAGTTGAAGATGACCTCTCATAGTAGCAGCTCATTCCTGGTACAGAAATGACAGGGACAGTGTGAAGAAAACGTGACTATTCTGAAGAAGGAGAATTCAAAGCATTCCTGTGTGTGAGACAGTCTGGTTTCCACAGCTGGGCCTATTATTCACACTCCTAGGAGATGCAGGTTTGACTGACATATGTACATCTCAACACACTGACAGATGGGAACTAAAAATAAAGCCACATTCACACGAGAAAGAGACATTCCTGTGCACAGACTTTGGCATTCATAAAACACTGATTAGTAATACAGAAGGCCTGGTAGATAGGGATTTGCTGCGTATAAGGGAGGAACAGGAGGAAAAACAGAAGAGAGAGACAGACGCACAGGCAAAGACAAAGAGGGCGGAGGACAGAAGTTCACTGAGCTCAAGCTGGAATGAAAAATGGCTTTAGGAGGAGAAGAGGAGGAGAGAGGGGAGAGTCCAGAGCTGTGTCCTGAGTACCCACTGAATAAAATAAACAAGTGCTGAAAAGCGAATTGGAAGGGAAGCCTGGAAGCTTGGTCCGTGCGTTTCGGTATAAATAGCCCAATTAGTATGGTGGAGCCGTCGTTGGGCTTTTAGATGCAGTGTGGCAGAGCCGGTCTAATTACTGGCTAACTTGACCAATTATTTCACTGTTTAACCAGGCAGAAACTAAATCGCAGCACCTGGTTATTTAGACACACTGGCTGCCCAGACAGTCTTCACACCATTAGCTGTCATCTTCAGTCATTGTCAGCTTCCTCCTGCTTGCATTTTCCCCACTCGAAAACAATTCTCATAGTGATTGAGCAGACAACATTCCTAACCATGTATACACTTGATCTTAATTCAGTCTTACAATAAGTATACTTTGTCATCTTAAGTCTTCACTTATTTTAGTAGAGATGGGTGAATGCTTTGTGATGAGTTATTTGTCACCTGACAACAAAAATGTAAGTCCTCCCAAGAAAAAGGCATTAGTGTTCAACATCTTAATAAATGTTAAAAACACATATACAGACTGTGTGACTCTTTCGCATCGAGATTTCCTCAGTGAAATTATAAACTCCACTAACAGACGGTATATAAAGATGAACGTAGCCTCCAGGTCTGTGAAGCCAATGCATTAGTGAATTAAATCCTCATCGTTTCCAAGCAGGGGGTGAGTCCCTTTATAGAAGTCTAAGGACACAATCGTGCTGCTTGCGTGATTTATGGGTTTTATTGTTAGTTTCTAGTTTTTTTTTTCTTAGTACAGCATCACATTAATTGTCTAAGTTGTGCTCCCCACCTAGCAGTTGACAAGTACCAACTGTATGAAAGCTCTCAGTCACATCACATCCGGCTTCAGCAAAGCAAAAGCTCAGGTGCAGGCTTCAAAACAGCTGGATGATGTCACACTAGTTGTTTTATATGTTTTTATATGAAGTCCAACTTGTTATAAGAGAGCCACAGTCATGACATCCTCCCATCCTCATATCGTTTTTAATTAATATTAGATTGTTCAGGAAAACGTGTGGAGGCATCCCGGGTAAATGTAGTTTTTTCTTTAAAGATACCTCAGTAATGGAGTGTTAACTGAATGTTGGTCAATATCACAATTTTAATATCGACTTTGATTCTAAAGTTTGAGTTTTGGTGTCAACGAGGTCAATAAGAATGATCCCTCAGAGGAAAACTCCATAGTAACTCTGCCAGCAGTGCAATTCAATGCAATGAAAGAACTGAATTAACCAACCAACCAACTAAATGATTGACTGATTTGTATTTATTACCCAGTAGTTATACTGATGATTATCATGATGATGACGACAGAAACCACTTATGTATACAACCTTAGGTAAGAAAATAACAGTAATGAAGAATCATTGCAGCTATATCACCACAATCATCATTTGTTTTGGTAATTAAGTTCCAGAGATAAGTACTTACTAAAGCGCTTGCCTCCCAGTTAGTTCCTCAGACATCAAGATGAATCTCATTGTAAACCCTCCAGGCAACGCAGAGTTAATATTGAGTTTCAGCACCCAGATGATTTATTCATAATGCATCAATCTTTTTCTGCCTGTTTATGTGTTTGTTTATGGATTTAAAGTGTTTTGCCATGCGTGAAATAGTTCGAAAAAGGAAAAAAAAGAGATTCAAATCAAATGAAATTCATTAAGTTCTGGAACACTTGTTCCTTTACCTGCCAAGACTCATTTTCTCGGTGCAGTCCTTTGCATTCACAAACACGTAAACACGGGCCGAGATGACGGACGAAGCAGACGGACATATGGACAGATGCATGCATACATACACTCACCTCAGCAAACTACACACTTTCTCACACATATGACAGGACACTACTTGCTGCCGATGTATTATTTTTTTTTAAAAAGTGTAATTTCCTTCTGTTATTTTTTACCATAGATAATTTGCATAAATATTATTTGACTTTCCACACAACATAGTTTTAATGACCTGCTTTGAGTGAAGGCAAACTTCTAACCTAGTCTGGCTTCCATCCTCTGCATAGCACCGAAACTGCTCTTATAAAAATAACAAACGACCTTCTTATGGCAGCTGATTCTGGTCTCCTCTCCATCCTTATTCTCCTTGATCTGAGTGCAGCCTTTGACACCATCTCTCATCCCATTCTTCTTAGCAGATTAGCTTCTATTGGTCTCTCTCATACTCCATTAGCCTGGTTTAAATCATACCTGTCTGACCGCACTCAGTTCATTCAATTAAAATCCTTCACTTCTCAGCCTTCTCCTCTATCTACTGGGGTGCCACAGGGATCTGTCCTCGGGCCCCTTCTTTTCATCATTTACCTTCTTCCACTCGGACATATTTTTCATAAATATAATATTCAGTTCCACTGCTATGCCGATGACACCCAGCTTTACCTCTCTACCAAACCTGATTCTACTCTTCCTCCACCCTCCCTTATCCTCTGCTTAGCTGAACTCAATTCCTGGTTCTCCTCCAACTTTCTTAAACTCAACAGCAATAAATCAGAACTTCTCCTGGTCGGCACTAAACGATTGCTATCCAGAATTAACAATTTCTCTCTCACCATCAATATTCGCTGGTCCCTATCTCTCCCTCTGTGAAAAGCTTGGGTGTCATTCTTGATAGCACATTATCCTTTAATTCACATATCAATAATGTCACACGTGCAGCATATTTCCAACTCCGTAATATCAATCGCCTCCGCCCTTTCCTCACTCCTCATGCCACTGCCATTAGTTCATTCCCTCTTTTTAAGTCCACTCTCAAAACTCATCTGTTTAAAATTGCTTATGTTTAAACCTCTGTATGCTCTAACTTTTATCTGTTATTCTTATTATTGTGTATATTTCCAGTTTCTGTGTTTTTATCTGTTGTAGTGTCCTTTGGTGCTTTGAAAGGCGCTATTTTTAAATAAAATGTATTATTATTATTAACCTGAAAAGGTGCTATCTAGACAGACAGCACTCAGGATGAGAATAAATATCCACTAGTTCTATGCAAAATAGAATTCCTTTATGCTGCTTTCTCCCAGACGTCCTCACCACACATTTTCATGACTGTCCTTCCGATTCTTTCAAACTCTTTACTTCTGAGATCATTAAGGATGTCATTCAATAAACAAAACAAGTCTTAAAATTAAGAGTATTTGTTATGTGGTATGTTAAACAATAACCTGTTAAAGGAGGATGTTTTTCACAATTATTCAACAGCTTAAATTTGTTAACTTTTTGGGTCATTCTTCTAAGAAAAAAGACCCAATGAACATAATGGGAAAAACAAATTCTGTCCATCTCTGCAGGCAGAAGCAAAGTCTGACAGTAAATGGTTCAGAAATGGTTGCCAGGTTGGCAACGAGCCGCTGCCAAAATGGTAGCCTTATTTTAATTGTTTGGAATTGGAACAATTATGTCCATATTTCGAAAATAAAACCTGATACCAAGATCGTCTGAAAGCAATTTACATAACACAGATGTTATTTTTTAATCGTCTGTATGTGTGCAACACACACATACAGAGGAAATGTTACCATTGTGCCTTATTAATTATGCAAATTAAAAATATCAGTGTGAGGCTGAATGCATTTGAAATCACACATTTGCAAGTTTTGGGTCATTTGCCGCCACTGAGGGGGAAAAAAGGAAGATAACAGTTCCACATTTGAAAAACTGCATTAAATTAAACCAGAAACTGATTTCCTGCATGTTTTCCATCCTTCTCTATTTATTAGATCAGTGTTGCTCCCAATCAGTCTGTCTTTTAGTATCAGTACTCTCACAATGATACACTTTATTTTTCTTTAAGTATAAAGTCAGTTCTGTTGAGTGTTATTTATTGTTTTATTCAATCGTTTCACTGTTTTATTGCACACCTCACTTATGCCTTTAGATGTGACAGTGTGATGTAATGCAGCTCTAGCACACTCATTTGCCTTGACAAAGATTATACACTGAAAGCCCTGAATAGACATGAAAAGTGCTTCCTACAGTGGCAACCACACCATACTAAATGGCTGACAGTGATCCAAATGTGGCTGCCTGGGGCCACTAAAAACCTACTATTGATCTCTCTGGAGGTAACTACAGAAGCATTAACAAATTAAATCAGACAAACATCTTTTACAGCATTACCCACATTATATCACCGCTGTGTTTCAAATCAAACACACTGCTAGTCTGAGGATTCACTACTAGTTGTGTTTCTACTGCTTCAGTGGAACAAATGTGTTTAAATAAATCATTACAAATGTATTACGAGTTAGTTCAAGGAAAAGCACAGCCATACTTCAGAATTTCATTTATCTGTTATTTACATTTTTAATGGAAATTTGATTGCAATTGAACCTGAATCAAATGTCAGGGGAAAATATTGCATTTTATAATAGATTTTTAAGACGCAACAACAAGGTGAGTGCATGCTATCTGAGGAATAAATCTAATAACAAAGTGCATGCAATTCCACTATTTTTCGATAAACAACATAAATACACACTCATGATGTACACCTACTCATTTCATCGACAAACTCTCAAAAGATCTGTGATCTTTGAAATTGTCATTTGAACCCCTAAGCACAAAAATTCATCACCATCTTTTTATAACGTACAACTTGCTCTCCACTCTCTAGCCAGCTAGAGTAAACAGGCTTGATGTCACAGACGCGCTCTGCAGCTCTCTTACTCATTCCCTGCATCTACTTTTAGATTTTATTGCTCACAAAAATCAAAAAAACAAAGCGCAATGACAGGATGTTGGAGTTTTGAGACAGTCTAATACACAGGTCTGAGTTAGTGGCCCTCTGGCAGCTGCAACAGGTGACAGAACTGATTAAACCGGAGAATAATAGAGGAATCTGATTTAGTCCTGACACCATTAAACAAACATAGCCCTAAATCCCAGAGCTATTAAACAAAAGTCAGAAATAAACACTGTTCACAGGAAGGCGACAGCTAAAACCGCCACCTTCTTTAATTAAAGGCTATTCACTTCCTCCCAGCTGATCATTGTTTTTTAACCTCCTTATTCCACCCATAAGGATTTAATGGAAGCTCTTATATTTCCAGTGTTTGCTCGGTCTTCCCTTTGGTGAACAAAGAGTAATTAATTTTATTTCTGTTTTGTTTGCAGAAAACTTGGGGGGGGGAAAAAGAACCAACCACTAAATACTGGATGACTAGTCTGAGCAGCTATAGACACGAGCCCCAATCAGACAAAGAACACTGCTGCATAACAACAAAAACACCACTATAGCGGTTTTTGATATAGCTTGTGTTTACTCCTACTATGCAAGACCATAGTGCCATAAGATTGTTAGCAGTAGAAACCACACTTTCGTTAAAGGTGACCTATTATGTCATTTATTATTCTTGGAGATACGATACTAGAGCAGCTTTAAACGATTCACAGTTTAAAATATACCTTATCTTATACCAACTCCTGCTGCAGCCAGTCAGTTCATCTTCTGTCTGAAATAGGCCATTTCATTTCCTTCCCCACCCTCCCTTTATGATACCTTTCTTCTGAACCAGCTGCCCCTCACAAACAAAAGATTTCAACAGCGTATGAGTGGGGCTTTGTGCGGAAAAGTCATGTTAGAGATATCTCCTCTCACTGACACTGTACATAGCTAAGAAAAGACAGTCAGACAGTGTTTGGAGCTTTTAGCTAACAGGGATCACATGCACATAAAGTAGATTAACCTCAATATTTGAATCTTTGTTTAATGTGTATGTTAACACGTATATTAATATCTTTAATATTAGTTTACACACTCACCGACCACTTAATTAAATACACCTGTTCAACTGCTAATTAACACAAATATCTAATCAGTCATTCACATTGTAGTAACTCAATGCATTTAAGGCTGCACACCTGGTCAAGACAACAAGCTATAGTTCAAACCAAGCAAAAAAAATGGGGAAGAAAGGTGAGCTCAGTGGCTCTGAATGTGGCAAGTTTCTTGGTGCCACACTGGCTAGTCGGAGTTTTTCAGAAATTGCTGATCTACTGAGATTTTCTTTCCAACCAGCTCTAGAGTTTACAAAGACTGATCCAAAGAGGTGAAAATACCCAGTTCTCAGGGTGAAAATGCTGGAGTATAGGCAGACTGTTTGGAGCTGAAACGAAGGCAATAGTAACTCAAATACCCACCAAAGCTGAGGATCTCTGAATGCACAACGCGTCAACCCTTAAAGCAGATTGTCTACGGCAGCAGAAGACCTTAGAGCAGGCAACTGAGGCTAAAATTGGCACAGGCTCAGCAAAACTGGACAATCAAAGAGGAACATTTCTGCTTTTATATGGTTAGAATTTGGCAAAAAAAAAAA
>NW_005188540.1:0-1911 GCF_000239375.1 Pundamilia nyererei
CCTGGTAGTAAACAGGTGTTTTTATAGGTTGGAGCTGCAGAAACCTCATTTTGGCCACTTTGTTTAAGAATCGGTCGGCGCCGTTTGATTGGTGTGTAACTTTGAGTTGTTACAATCTTAGCATTACTGCTGTCACAATGGTCTCTTTACTGTAAATGTTAATTTTACGGTACATTACAGGCAGTCTGGTCTTGGTGTGAGGCTGATATCTTAACAGCGGACTGCTACTTCTCTGGGCTACATTAGAGAAGTTCTGCTTTCACTTTCTCAGCTTTCGTTCGGGTTTCCTTCTGCCCGTTTCAGTAACTGGATGCACAGTAATTAGCTTTACAGTCGGCTTTTTGTCTTATGCACAACCGAGTTGGATTTATGGGCTCATCTAGAACATCTAAAAACTAAAGTTTTTATAATAGTGTTTGAGGCATATGTGGACTATATGCGAGCCTGTTAATGTACTTTTCATGTATTGAATTGTTCAAATGGAGCAGTTTCACACATGCGCAGTACAGGAACGTACGCGTTTTCAGTCGTTTCAGTGTGGATGAACAACTCTTCGGAAATGATTAAAAATGATAGTTTGGATAACACGTTCTCACTACCAGAACGGGCTCAGTTTGGATGCGCAGCGTTTTTAGACGAAAACGCCGTTCTCAAATTTATCCGGATTAGTGTAGACCTCAACCAAAGTGCCGTGTAGCAGAGACACATCCGTGTGAAATTTCTGGTTCTTTGGCCTTTTCCTTATTATTTTCTCAGCCCCTTATGTGTCCACACTTATATTTAAAGGGTTACATACATGTATGAATGTCTGTGCAAGTCTTTATATCACTGTCATGGTCCTGGGTCTTTGAGCCAGATTATGAGTTTGTGTTGTGACTCATTCTTTTGGATTCAAGAGATTTTCATATTCTAGTTCTGTATTAGTTGGTCTTTACTTTTGTATTTTCTGCATCTAATTTCATTCTGTTAGTCCGTCCTAGTTTCATCTCAGTGTTTTGTGCCTGTGCGTTTTACTCCTTGGTCTCACCTAGTTCATCATGTCTCCATGTCTCTCCTCTGTCCCAGTGTCAAGTTCACGTGTCTTAGTTTGTATGTGTCTGTGTGTGTGTGTGTGTGTGTGTACTTCCTTTTTTATTTTGATAGTCTCCCATCTTGTGTGTTTTATATTCAGTTTTGCTTCACCCTGATTCCTCCAGGTTCTGTGTTCCCCATGTGTGTCCATTCTGACCTGATCTCCTCCTGTGTGCTGTTTGTGTCGCCCTCTGTTCTGTCACGTTATAATTATACTCGTGCTGAAAGTTTTCCTCTCTTTCGTCCACTTTTGTCTCTACGCAATGTTACTCTGCCTCGCCTCTCTCCTTCACTGAACACAACTCCCCCTCCCCCATCGCTTCACCTGCAGGCAACAACAAGATGCACACGGCAGCTATCAAAGAGGAGCTGGTCGGTTAAAAGAAAACATCTGGAAATTACTATTTTAGTGCTGGTCGCGTTAAGCTCGTTAAAATGACGTTAACGGTACATTTCAACTGCACAATTGTGAGCTTTTTTTATGCACAAAAACAACATTGTTTTATTTTATTTATGGAGCATTACTATTTAATAAATGCTGATAATTTATTTCTGAGTTGTTTTTTTCATGTACATCTACGCTGGATGTTAATAAAAGTGCCTGTGTGAGATCTGGGACACAGCTTTGACTAAGAACTCTCTTTTTGTTCTTACTTTATGGCTTTAAAAAAAGCTTGAGATATATATCGTGTATCACCATCCAGCTAAATAATATCGAGATATGAATTTTAGGCCATATGTAACGTAACATTATGTAACATGCTATGCTCTTTAGTTGTACAGAGTGGAGGCTAGATTTGGCTGGTTAGCACTGTTGCCTCACAGCAAGAAGGTCCTGAG
>NW_005188540.1:3425-5300 GCF_000239375.1 Pundamilia nyererei
GGTTTGGAGTCTCTAAACAGTTAAATATTACTATACTGTAGGTATCATCATATATGGCGCACATGAAGAGGAAGTCATACAGAGGTTGAAGGGTGAGGGAGAGATGGTGTCTTGACATCATGATCTATAATAATTGACACAGTAAGAAGGTTACTGGTTCAAATCCTTCTGGGATCTTTTTATTTTTTTCCTGGAGTTTGCATGCGTTTCCCACTTCCCAGCTTCCTCCAACAGTCCAGAGACACACTTGACATAATAGAAAATACACATTGTTTGTCTTTAGAGTTTGAATTGTGAATATATTAACTTTAAATTTTACCTTTAAAATGTTTATTACTCTTCAGCAAAACAAGAAGAACCAGAGAAGCCAGAGCTCAGGATTTTGCTTCTTGGAAAAACTGGAGTTGGAAAGAGTGCTTCAGGAAACACCATCCTAGGAAAGGAAAATGCTTTTGAATTGACATCATCAGAGTGTCAGAAGGAAAGAGGAGAGTTTGGAGATCAAAAACTGGCTGTAGTTGATACTCCAGGTCTGTTTGACACCCGTAAGCCTGAAGAGGAGTTAACAGCAGAGATGGAGAGAGCCATCTGCTTTGCTGCTCCTGGTCCTAATGTGTTCCTGGTTGTGATTCAGGCCAACAGATTCACAGAAGAAGATCAAGAAACAGTGAAAATCGTTCAGAAGATGTTTGGAAAAAGGTCAGCATGTTCCACATTAGTTTTGTTCACCCATGGAGATGACCTAAAGTCAGATGGAAACACCATAGAAGAATTAATCAGTAAAAATCCAGCTCTCAGTGACTTCATCGATCAGTGTGGTGGAGGATATCATTTCTTTAACAACAAAGACAAGGATCCCTCTCAGGTCAGAGAGCTGCTGGAGAAGATCAACACCATGGTTCAGAGAAATGCAGGAAGATACTTCACAGTTGAAATGTTCAGAGAGGCTGACCTCAGGATTGTTCTTATTGGGAAAACTGGAGTTGGGAAGAGTGCATCAGGAAATACCATCTTAGGAGAAAAAGCTTTTAAATCCTCATCATCTTTTTCCACAGTAACATCAGAGTGTCAGAAGGAAACAGGTCTGTTTGAAGGTCAAAAACTGGCTGTAATTGATACTCCAGGTTTATTTGACACCAAAAAAACTGAAGAGCAGGTGAAGAGAGAGATCAGTCGCTGCATCTCCTTTGCTGCTCCTGGTCCTCATGTGTTCCTGGTTGTGATTCAGACCAACAGATTCACAGAAGAAGGACAAGAAACTGTCAAAATCATCAAGAACACGTTTGGAGAACAGTCAGCTTGTTACACTATGGCCTTGTTCACCTGTGGGGACAATCTTAAGGCAGACGGAGACAACATAGAAAACATGATCAATAATAATCCAATTATCACTGACTTCATCAGTCAGTGCGGTGGAGGATATCATGTATTTAACAACAGAGACAAGGATCCCTCTCAGGTCAGAGAGCTGCTGGAGAAGATCAACACAATGATTGCGAGAAATGGAGGAGGATGCTACACCAATGAAATGTTCAGAGAAGCTCAGAGAGCCATGAACAAACCAGAAGCCGACCTCAGGATTGTTCTTGTTGGGAAAACCAGAGTTGGGAAGAGTGCAGCAGGAAACAGCATCTTACAGGGAAAAGTATTTAGATCAACAACTTCCTTTCTAACACCACAGTGTCAAAAGGAAACAGGTCTGTTTGAAGGTCAAAAACTGGATGTAGTTGATACTCCAGGTTTATTTGACACCAATAAAACTGAAGAGGAGGTGAAGGAAGAGATCAGTAGATCCATCCCCTTTACTGCTCCTGGTCCTCATGTGTTCCTGGTTGTGATTCAAGCCAACAGATTCACAGAAGAAGATCAAGAAAC
>NW_005188540.1:6700-7641 GCF_000239375.1 Pundamilia nyererei
CAGTGCCGTGGAGGATATCATGTTTTTAACAGCAGAAACAAGGATCCCTCTGAGGTCAGAAAGCTGCTGAAGGAAATCAACAATCTGACTGAAAGAAAAGGAGGATGCTACACCACCAATATGTTTGCAGAGGCAGAGAAAGCCATTAAAACAAAGATGGAACGACTTCAGAAAGAAAATCCAGAGATGACGGCCAAAGAAGCAAGATACAAAGCAGAAAGAACGAACGAGGTTACTCAGGGGAATTGGGATGCCATTATTGGTGGAACTGCTGCAAAAGTTAGTGCTGGAGTTGCTACTGCTGTTGGTGCTGCTGTTGGTGTTGGAGTTGGATTTTTTGCTCCAGGAGTGAAAGGTATGGGAGCTGCAGGGCCGGCTGGATTTGCATCAGGAGCTGCAGTGGATTTGGCATTAAAAACTACAATTTTTAAATTGAAATTGGGGGATTGTGTTACACAGTAATACTCAGTGGAAGTCAACATTTAGAGTGGGGCAAAAAAGTATTTGGCAGCCACCGATTGTGCAAGTTCTCCAACTTAAAAAGATGAGAGAGGCCTGTAATTTTCATCATAAGTATACCTCAACTGTAAAGAACAAAATGAGAAAAAAAACCCAAAAAATCACATTGTCTTTTTAAAGAATTTATTTGGAAAATAAGTATTTGGTCAATAACAAAAGTTGATCTTAATACTTTGTTATATGCCCTTTGTTGGCAATGACAGCGTTCAAACGTTTTCTGTAGTCTTCACAAGGTTTTCACACACTGTTGCTGGTATTTTGGACCATTCCTCCATGCAGATCTCCTCTAGAACAGTGATGTTTTGGGACTGTCGCTGGGCAACACAGACTTTCAACTCCCTCCACAGATTCTCTATTGGATTGAAGTCTGGAGACTGGCTAGGCTACTCCAGAACCTTGAAATGCTTTTTACAAAGCCACTC
>NW_005188540.1:8785-11159 GCF_000239375.1 Pundamilia nyererei
TAAAAGCATGCAGTACAGTTAAGCATCTGGTTTCATAGCAGCTTGTAAATTTCGTCATTTTAAACTGATTTGTGTTTCACAATTTGGTACGGAAACTGGACTAACTGAAAAGGAGGTGAATAGAGAGATTGTTCTCTTTTGTTGTTTTTTCAGATTCACCAAGAAGGAAAAAGTAATTCAAAATACCTTTGGTGAACAAGCAGCACGTTACACAATGACCTTGTTGACCCGTGAAGATAATCTGAAGGAGCAAGATATAATCAATAAACATCCAGATCTCAGTGATATTATCAGTGAGTGTGAGGGAGGACATCGTATTCTTAACAAGAGAAACGAAAACCGCTCTATAAGGTCAGAGAGCTGCTGGAAAAATCAACAATAACAGAGCAATAAATGGGGCTGGCATCTAAACACTCAGTGTGAGGGCTGAGTGAAGGATTTTAGGTAAGAGCCAACGTTTGGTTCTTTAAAATCACAGCCATTGTAACCGATGTTTGTTTTTTTTTTTGTTTTTTTTTTTACAGGCTTTTATCCTTTGCCTGCTGAATCCATCTCATTCAAATTGTAGTTTCAAACAGCGGACAGCTCTTTTCATTTCCTGACTGCAGTTCCCCTACCCTTCTTTTAACCTCTTATTCCGGTTAGGAAAAAGAGGTATTGCTTCAGTCTGTCTGCAGATCACAGTTAATGTTACTGATTGAACAGGTGTTCCTGGTGTGTGTTCGCTGTTCAAACAGCTGCAGGTACAGCAAAATGTAAGCGAGGAGAATAAAATTTAATACATTTTCCAAATCACCACATTAATACACACACAGGTCGGTACAGTGCGTATGTCCTGGTTCAGCTCATATAATAAGGAGCATAGAACAAACTATAAACCCGCCTCCTCTCCCTGCAGAGGGCTGAGGAATCTTTCATTAATGATGACGCTGTGTTCCGGAGACCTGATTGGTCGGTGGGCGGTGCTTTCACACCTGTTGCTCTCTGATATTTTACTTAACCTGCTCCGGAGCAGGTAGATCTACTGCACAGGTTATCATAGCGATTTATGTCGGTAATAAGTGAGCCACCTTCATAGTAGGCCACGGAAGTCACCCGGATAAACCCAGACCTTGCTTCGTAGGAGTAGATCTTTGACGTCGTTATGGCATCCGCTAGACGGAGAAACAATGAGACCTCGTTAGACGAAAGTCAGTCATCGAACAAGATGCCGCGGAATGACAAGAGTCACATAGCAGCTTTAATTTTAGCTCGAGGTGGGAGCAAAGGGATCCCGCTGAAAAACATCAAGATGCTGGCCGGGGTCCCGCTCATCGGGTGGGTGCTGAGGGCCGCCGTGGACTCGGGAATGTTTGACAGGTGAGGAAGGACAAGAGCTTTTATTGTAGGGTCAGATGAACGAGCACCAACAGCCAACTTTAATGTCTTTTCGTTATGAAAACATCAAATCAGAGTTGATTATATTATATTAACCTACTTCTGTCCACATGTCATAACGGCCTCCAGTATTTTGCACATCAGTAAAGTCAGGGAATATAAAATGCATCAGTTTGCTCCCTGATCGCTACTGCTGAGCAGCTGCGTGTTCAGCTTTCAGTGTGACGTGGAGGAGTCCCACGCGTCCTTTTAGGATGTTTACTTAAACAAAGTCACAAAGGAAGAAAACTGCTCGCATTTATCTATTATATTCCACTTCTTTTTTTCATCGGCGTGACTCCGCAGACATAACCTGCACGTTATGAGAAACATTTTCTAACATTTTTGTCAAACTTATTTTGACGTTACAAACACTATTACGATCTGGAATTTGTCTCTTCCCATTAAAGTCACCCTCAGCTGAAATATAACTACTCATACACTTAAACTGTCAGTTACAGCAATTCATACAATTATGCAACAAAACCCTAAAACGTCCAAACTGCCAATAAGTTATTGCACTGTGAGCTCAGTTTAATTATCCGTTAACAGTTTAGTGCCGCTGCAGCCATCGTTTAACCAACATGAGATCATTCATCAAAAAAATCTGCTTACTATAAGTGCAGATTTGTTGTTGTTGTCTTGTTTGTTTGTTTGTTTTTATCGTACATCAGATCCGTTCATAAAAAAAATGAGCACTGAGCTAGGGCATAATTTATATTCCAGCGAAAAGAACAGCAATTACCAGTTATTTAGTCTTCCTACAACTGGTTTGTTAGTTTACCGATAAGCTTGGAGGTACGTGTGTCACCAAGAGGCTGGCAGGTTGTGTGCCTGTGGTTAATTACAGACACAAATTCTCATTTTGTTTTGTTAGCTTTTTGCAGGTCATGTCTTGTTTTCTGATAAGGTGAGACTTCTCTGCCATCATTATCACAGCTGGCTGTGTCATTGTCGA
>NW_005188540.1:12151-18937 GCF_000239375.1 Pundamilia nyererei
ATTTGACCTCTGATCTCACGTTTACCTTTTACAAAATGTGTTACTGTCTTACAGAAAGTATTATGAAGAGAAAGAGAATGAGCTGCCTAGTTAGTTAGAAATATACTGTAGTATATTTTTATATAATAAGCTCAAGTTATTCATCTATTATCCATTACGTGCTCCTACATGTTTGTATAACTAAACATATCAATGCCCCCCTTATCTGATTCTTATTGCACTACAAACCTCTTAAAATGCATTTAAAAATAACAAAGAACATAAAATTAATGTAATGAATGAGGTTTGTGCTCTTGGAGTGCTTCTTATATTTCAGCTGCCTAAAGGAAAGTATTTAAACTAGTTTTAGAGGGTGTGGTTATCCTGTTCATCTTGTTTGTCTTCTCTTCCAAATAGACCTGTGTGTTGTGTTTTTACACTCACTTTCTCAATTTTCACAAAAAGGTCAGATTTCTTGTTGGTATGTTAAAGGATTCAAATGACAGGGAGGAGCAGCCATTAAATAGACGATCTTTGCACCTGCACCTTAGTAATTATTAACTGCGATAAACAAAATCCAACAGGTGCTTCACTGGACAAACAATGAATCCTTACAGTGACAGTCTTTCTTTTTTATACTTGTTTTTTTTAACTGCTTGGTGTTTCTAAAAATGGGATTGGAGAACTGGTTCCAAGTTGAGAACTGGTTATTTGAGCTATTACAGTACTAAATTTCCAAGCTTATCAGCTCCCTTCATCTGATAATTATTGATCTGCATGCAAGCAGCTTTCAGTTTTGATACTTACTCACACTTGTGCTTGTTTTCCACCCGGGGGAAGCACAGAGGCAGTTGTTAGGCATTCATGGATTACTCGTCTCCCTGCAGAGAGTGTTTACAAAATACAATATACTGCCAAAAGTATTTGCTTGCCTAACCTTACATGCATATGAACGTCCCATTCTTAATCCATAGGGTTTAATATGATCTCTGCTGACGTTTTGCAACTATAATGGCTTCAACTCTTCTGGGAAGGCTTTCCACAAAATTTAGAAGTTATATGGGAAGTTTTTTTCTGATTCTTCCTGGGGCACATTTGTGAGGTCAGACAGTGATGTATGATGAGAAGACCTGCCTCACAATCTTCTCTCTAATTCACTCCTCACATAGTGCCTCAGTATCTGCTGACCCTGCTCTGTGATTATGTGCCCTACAACTTTTTGGCTGAGTTAAAAGAGGTACCAATAATTAAGTCACTGCACACTGTGCCTGACATTTCTTACCAACCTAAATCAGATGCAGCAGATTCATGTAACAAAACAAAAGTCAGGTACTTGCATCATTTCCCAGTATGTTGATAGCTTGAACAAATAACATAACAAGACACTGATCTTTTCAATCTTGTTCACTCTCCATAGTTATACTAATAATAATCCAAAACATCGCCAGTTATCACGGCTGTCACTAGTTCATTTTCCACTTTTCTTCATTTATATCTTGCATTCACACAGAGTGCCAAAGAGGAGTGCAGCCATCCGTCAGGTGCGCAGCTCCAGGTAGTGGCTGGTGGCATTGTAACTTTGAACATTAAACTGCTGCTGTACATTAATGAAACAAAACTAATAACAGCTAACATTTAAAAATCTAGCTGACTAGTCCCACACTTTTGTATTTTAAAAGAGGCATAAAAGACCCAGAATCTCACAGAAGTGAAGGGTTTTTGCAGCAACAGTGAATCCCCTCAGACCAGAACTAAAAGACTCTTAAGTTCCTACTGTCACCATACGGAGTGCTAATATATCCTGATGCGGTGAATCATAAAATCTAACTTTAAGTCCTAATTTAGTTGTTAATTCCTTTTCCCTTGCTTACTTATCACCAATAAGACATTTTGAACCATGCATCCTGTTTTACTTGGCATAAAGTCATTTCTCTTTGGCACAAACATGTATTTCTAGGTTGTGTTTGTAATTACCCACATGCACATAACCTGTCAGTGCACTTGGTTACACACCTACCTCCAGGTTTACAACCAGTTTAAAGGTTAACTCATAAACTGGTTGTTGGAGGTATAGATCGTGACTGTTGTTCCTTTTACTGGAATTTCCTTTTCATCCTTCTTCATCGTGCACACTCGTGTTTCCTTTTTTCATTAGTTTTACCAACAGATCAATACAACTCTTAACATGTATATGATAAAAGACAGACATACAAACAAACAAAGCTACAGAATTTAACACATTTCTCACAGATTTGGTCACCCACCTACTATGATGGTATGCATTTCCCTTAAATGTCTTTTTAAAAACTCAGTTCACTCACACACTGGTTACTATGTCAAGAAGCAGACAGCTTCTCTGTGTAAATAACTACTTAATGGAAAGAGGAGTTTGCATTGTTATTAATGGATCCTGCTTCTTTCTAGCTGGTGAGCAAACAGTGCCATTCAATCTGGAGCCAGCCAAACGGCCGCGGCGTCAGGACTGGCCAGGGGAGCTGTGTGAGAATGGCTCATTTTACTTCGCCAAAAAAGAGATCATTGAAAAGGAAGGACACTTGCAGGTAAAGGTGGTGGTGATGATGGTGGTGGTGCATATATGGTTTAAAATGACTATAATGACTTTATAATGACTGAAAAAACAGCCCCAATGCCCAACAGTTAAACAGTGCCTTTTTTTTTTTTTTTTTTAATTCCTGGTTGGCACCAACATTAAACACACACCTATAAAACAGCAGCAGATGAGATTGATGACAAATGGATCAGATTTCATCAGCTAAGTTGTCGAAGAGATTGTTCAATCCCTTTTGCTGGAAAAATATCTGGGCATGCTGTCTGCAACCTTTTGAAATTTTCAGACTCTTGATTATGAAAAGGAGTCCTTGGACTGCAGGAAAAAAGTCTGCTTAAAACAGGAACAATGTTATTTTTATAGAAAAAAGTTTCATTGAATAAGAAGCTGAACTTAACTTTGGGAGGAAGTAAAGAAAAAACAGACTTTCTGAGCTGGATTTCCTGTGTTGAAAGTTTAGTTAGTTGTGCTCTATTTTTGTGGGATTCTTACTGAAACTGTGTTACGTTCCCCTGAGGGGTCTAGGCGGTGAGGGGGGAGTAACAAAAAGTGACCGGGTTGGAAAAAGGAGTCAAGGAGGCAAAAGGGTTAAATCAAAGAGTTTTATTAAAGTTCCCTTTCAAACTCAACTAAAAGAGACGGACAAACCACTATCACCGTTTAAGAAAACAAACAAAACTCAGGCGTGGTCAATAAAGTAAAACGTAAGCCAAAAAGAAAGAGCAGCTCACTAGCTACAAACACTCAGCTCACTAGCTGTAACCGCACTCTGGCCCAGAGCTCACCTTTCCCTGGGCTTAAATCTCCCTGATTACTGACGGGAGTCAGCTGTGTAAAAGGGAAAGGTGGCACCTCAGGCAGAAGAGGTAGTGGGACACGCCCACACAGGCACCTTCAGGAGGAGGCCCTGCTAAGGCCGTAACAAACTGATATTGGGTTCAATTTCATTTGATACTCAGTGTTACGCATTTCTCTTTTTAATTGTTGTGTAGTTTGATGTATTTAGGAGAAGAATCTGGCACAAAACAAAACCCAAAGCATAAGGACAGAGATCTGGCTGGTACCCAACAAGGGGAAAAAAATCTATAATGGACCAAATTGGACTGTGACAGCTCCACGGCTTTTCCAAACCCTTTGTGTAACAATACATGTAAGTCATGCTTGTGTTTTCACCTCTCTAGGGCGGTAAGTTAACCTACTATGAGATGCTGCCGGAGTACAGCGTAGATATAGACGTGGACATCGACTGGCCTGTGGCAGAACAGAGGGTTCTCAGGTGAGAAGCACCGAAAATAATGTCTACCAGTCAGCTTTTAATCAACTATCCATTCCCTTTCCTGATCCAGCCTATGTTTCTCCAATCAGGTACGGTTACTTCGGTAAGGACACACCAGAGGTGGTCCGCCTAATGTTCTGCAACATTTCCGGCTGTTTAACTGATGGAAAGATCTTTATGTCTGTGTCGGGAGAGGCAATGGTGTCTGTCAACACCAGAGACACAACTGGGCTTCGGATGCTGCAGGAAGAACAAGTTGAGGTTGGATTTTTTTTCAGCTGTCTGAACAGAATTACGTAAACTGACCCATCTTGTGGAACGTCGCTCACAAAACTGCACTCTGTCTCGCTTCACCAGGTCATACTGTTGACCACAGAGAAAGACCCCATTGACCCAGCTTTGCTTCAAAAACTTGAAGATAGGATAAAGTGCAAGGTCGAGAAGGTGGGAAAGGAGCCGCTGAATGATTTGAAGTCAATTGTTGAGAAGAAGAAGCTGGAATGGAAGGATGTGGCGTTCATGGGTAAAACAACTGCATTTTTATGTGTTAACAGTTTAATTGGCAGGAATTGGAAACATGTTGAGGCTACTGCTTTAAAAAGTGGTGTATTTAACATTTATGTTAAAGTGCTGTTTTAATCAAATCTGAATAAAGTCTGGAAACAAATTAACACTTAAAGATGTCTGACTGTTTGTGTTTGTGCAGCCAATCTCTGCAGCTTGTTTAAGTAAATTATTATAGGGACTAATGATCTTCTGTTCCCCTCTCAGGTTTTGATCAAGCAGATGTGAAATGCCTGAACCTGGCAGGGCTGAGTGCAGTACCCGGCGATGCTCCAGCTGTGGCTAAAAAGGCTGCAAAATACATCTGCCATTGTGCTGGGGGATCGGGAGCCGTGAGGGATTTCACCGAGCACATTCGGCTGCAGAAGCAAATGGCAAAATCTCAGAGGGAGCAGGACCGCATCGACCGCCACAACTTCTAATCTTAAAAGAAGTCTACATGGAAAAGGTTGAGAGTAATAAAACAAAATGATGCACATGCATGTTAGAAGTATTGAGGCCAGATTTACAGTAGCCCACCCTCTTTCAATCTAAGGTTTTATATATCAGGACATCAAAAAAGTCATGTGGTCCGTACATAAACACAAAACACATTATAAAACACTTTTGTTTAAAAAAAAAAAAAAAAAAACTGTTCCAAGGTCCAAACAACAAACTTGTTGCACCAAAAATGTCTTTTTTTTTCACTATGGCTAAGCAATGTACTTGACCTCTTAGGTTCTCAAAATTGTCTTCATTTTTAACACTAATAGAAGTTTGTTTTTGTTTTGTTTTTCCGGTTGATTTGATAAACCTGGTCAAAAATATTCCCTGGCATTCATGTCCCACTTGGCAGTAGCTGGGTTAAAGCAAAGAAACTTGCACCCGGACCTCATGCAGTGAAGGTTTTTGTCCCCCTTCCCCACACACGCACACACACACTATGAATAGGATTCTTGCACATGGAATAAAAGAAGAAATTTTGACAACGCTTTGAATTTCATACTTTAAATCAGATGTTAATTTAGGTTAGGGTTGAATTCCATCACACAAAGTAAAGCACCAAATGTAAACATAACGCGTTAAGCTAGCACTAGCAAGGCTGCACTGAACTGTCACATTTACTACAAGGACACTGGAGGACTGTACTAGAAAGCAATGTTTGGGGTCAACTCTGAAGCTACCGTGTAAGATTTCTCTGTAATCACAAATCTACTGATGGCTTCACTGTTATGTTTTTCTTTTTCGAAACTGGCAGATAGTGTCTCCAAGTCCTGGGAAGAAGTCATGCAAAAATCCAAATAATTACAAGGTCGATGTGAAAAAGAAATGAAGTCCTCTATCACCTCTCCACTCAAAACATGTCACAGTTATCATGCATCTGTTGTTTATGCCGCTGATATCCTCTGCTGCCCTGCTTCAAACATAAGGGCAATGCCTTAAATAAAACTGAAGTTTGATGGTTTCTTAGTAAGGTTTGGAGGTGAAGCTAGCTGGATTCTGTCACTTTCCTCTTTTTGCAGGCTTTATGCTTAGCTAGGTTTCTCCTCACTGTAGTATACTCTAGCTTATTCTGGAATAGGGTAAGAAAGCAAACGTATTCTTTAAAAATAAGAATTTAACAGTGTTTGTGAGGGGGAGGGGGAGGTGGGGTAAGGTGTATGTGTAAAGGTGTATTCTTTCCATTTTTAATTCTGTTATTCAAAGATTTTGCATTGCTTTTCTCCTGTGCTTGTTTTGGTTAAATGTCTTTTAAATCATTCTCTGGTTTTAATTTGACTGGATTATGATTATTTTATAATTATTTTTAAATTAATAAAATATTTCAAGTTAACAAAACAAGTTTGGGTACTGTCATCATTATCCATTTTCTTAACAGGAACGTAGTTGGACAAAGACAATTTAGGTCATCACAAAAACTCAACACTTCATGGCATTTGCTAATGTTATTTTGAACATCGGACAATTTCTCTGCCAAAAGAAATTCTGGCACGGGTCAATTTTGGTCTCCACCCTTTTCCAGCTGAGGACCATGGCCTCAGATTTGGCAGTGCCTTCCACTGCCAAATCTGAAAGTGGTGAAAGCCTTCCACCACTTGGCTATGCCTTGAAATTCCGTCCTCAAAAATTACAAACAGAATCGGTGACAGACATGATCTCGTTTCGGGGGCCCGTTCTTCGTACGTCGCTTACTACATCCAAGATCAAATCATCGGCTAACCGTGAGCTCGCTAATCCGGTTCTCCGAACACACCTGCTGTTGACGATTAGTACAGCTGGATGAAGTAATGTGAGATCACTCGTAAAAGGGGCTACGCATCGATAGTGGAAACATTGATCGGCAACCCTTTGATTGGTCGGCGAAAATGTCGACGGAGCGCGCTCGGCTCGGTATTTTTCGGCAGCAGAGCAAGAACTC
>NW_005188541.1:0-1098 GCF_000239375.1 Pundamilia nyererei
CCTCTGTCAGTGCGCCCCAGGGTGGCTGTGGTTACAATGTAGCTTGCAGAATGTGTGTGTGAATGGGTGGATGACTGGATATGTAAAGCGCTTTGGGGTCCTTAGGGACTAGTAAAGCGCTATATAAATACAGGCCATTTACCTTTCATGTGATCAAGTGTTCATGTGATCATGAAACATGAACGCCTTTTCAACCAATCACATTCGTTCCCTCTGATCTGATCTCACGTGCCCTTCATCAGGCTGTGGGACAGGAAGCTGTCATGTTTCACAGCTGTGATGTGAAGCTGTCACCTAGGAAACAAACAGCAGCGCTGAGCGCGCTCAGAGCAACATCCTTCCTGCCATTCAAACCTTTATTCTTCTCTGTCACAAATCAGCAGATTAACCAGTTTCTGCTGCTCCACCTCTGAGGGGTTCACCTCTTTACAGGTTTCATCATCATCATAGACCTTTAATGTCTCTGGTCAGAGCACCTGGCGCTAATAGAGATCCCGGCTTAACAGGAAAAGTTGATAAATAGCAAGTTTTAGAGTTCATCGAGCCAGCGAACTTGAAGAAAGCCTGGATATGTAGAACTTCCTTTGTCCTCACAAAAACACACACAGGTCAGAGGTCAGGGGACTCACAGCAGGCACGAGCAGCTTGGTGACTTCATCTACAGCTCGTTTGAGTTTGATGTCGGCTCGGTTCTGGGCGTCTTCCACCGTGATGAGGACATGAAGGTCCTCGTTCAGGTGCTCCCAGTTTGGCTTCCCTCTGTTCTGGTCTTCCTGCAGGTGGAGACATGAGTGAAGACAGAGACAAGTAGTAAATATTCACATGTTGTCTGGTGTTCACAATTGACTGACTTTGGTGAAATGCATCCAGGGAGTTACAGTTTGTTTTTACATTCACTGTCTGTAGTCCTCAGAAGAGGGGCCTCAAAGCTAAAGGCTCTGTGACCCATTCTACTTTTAAATACTCTAGGAACTATAAGTAAGCCACCAGATCACAACAACAGTCACCTCAAGGTACTTTATATTATAAGGTTAAAAAAAACTGAGATTAACTGAAGGCTTTACAGGGAGTTTTTAGGACTTCCTGATAATAATGAAT
>NW_005188541.1:1442-18911 GCF_000239375.1 Pundamilia nyererei
AAATGTATGCTATGTCTTCTAATGATGCTGCCTAAGGGAAGCATGTATAATGTAAACAGAATTGGTCCTAGCACTGAACCCTGTGGAACTCCATAATTAACCTCAGTGTGTGAAGTAGATTCTCCATTTATACGAACAAATTGAGTCTGTTAGATAGATATGACACAAACCACTGCAGTGCAGTACCTGTAATACCTACAGCATGCTATATATTGCGATCTTCTGCTGGCGTTCAGCCTGTTAGCGTGTTAGCAGGAAGTCTGCTGAGTTAGCAGAGGATCGGCAGATGATTGGACGATCGTTTTCTTGCACAGATGAGTGGTCTTAACAAAAACTGTATGAGTTTCAACACGACATCAGTGCAAAACCAACACCCCCCTCATTCATTGTCCTCCCTCTCCTCTAGCTCCATCTGGCTTGTGTTGAACTGTTGCTACGCCTGTCTCATGTACCTCTGTTAGCGTAGCAGGTGGCTAACCTTGTCAGCGTCACACACGCAGAAACACAAACACGCATGTTTTTTCAGCAGTTTGACCTGAAATGTTTGAAATAGTTTCTTCACTGTGAATCATTCAGAGAGTCTTAATCCTGAGGAGACCGTGTGACTCGGCTGCTTCTGCAGACTCAGAGCTTTCACAGGAAGCAGCTCGTCAGCTCTTATTTTAGAGTCTCAGCTCTTCCTGAAAGTTGGCAGACAAACTTTCTGACACACGGGTGCATGAAGCAACATCCTGTTCGGAGTTGTATTTAAAATCCCAAGCTAAAGACAAATTCATGTCACAAGTCTTTCTTCAGTCTGACAGGACCTAACCCTAACCCAAAATGTCCTGTCCTTTCTGCCAAAGCAGAATGAAACTTTATAAAGTTCAGAATGCAAGCTGGGATTTTGGCTTCAGTTTGAAGTTCAAGCAACAGAAGAGTTTAAGAGCTTTTTTGGAAGGATGTGTGACTTTATTTTTATAGTTTTCAAACTGAACTCTAATCAGCGAAAGTCTCAGTTTTAGGGACAGACCATCCATCTGAGACAGCGACAGATTTTCGGGCTTCGTTGGAGCCACAGATACTTCCTGTTTCGGACATGAACTATTTCTCCAATCAGGCCCAATCCACATTAGTCTGCACCTGCATGAAGAAAGACCCTGCTCAAACTGGTTTGGTCCACTGAGCTCAGGCTGGATCCTGCATGTTCTTCTGCAGGTATCTGTTTCGGGTTGAGTGGACGTTCGCTGTGATAGGATAGAAGTTCAAGTAAAAGGAAAGACGCAGCTCAGCGTTCGTTGATGCACTCAGAACCTGCAGATTCACAACAATAAGCGGTCACTTCACTGAGCGACCTAATTCTACTGACACGTTCTATTCTGACTGATCTCCTCTGTGCACACATCAAACCGAATGTTACAAAGTCCTTCAGAAAATGCACAATAAAACTAGAGATGGACCGATCCGATATTACGTATCGGTATCGGTCCGATACTGACCTAAATTACTGGATCGGATATCGGAGAAAAATAAAAAATGTAATCCGATCCATTAAATATCACGAAAGCACCTCACAAAACTTGCAACACGCTGTAACTCACCTCAGAACGTTAGCATGTCGGAGCAGTATGCATCATGTGATAGAGCGGCTGTGGCATGCGGGACCTGGATAGCATTTGGAGCTTCGCTAGCAACCCGGCATTTCATCTCCGACAAAGTTATCCCCGAGAGAAGTAAAGCAAGTGTGTAAGTCCATCTCTGAATGTTTGTAAAGCATTCCTGCGTTAAGCTTAACGAGCGACTGCCTCTCGCTCTCTGGCTGCTACTTCAATCATGAAACTGCTTAATGATCAGCTGATCGGCTTTTCTGTCGCGAGTCCGTGTCTCTTGTTTGTTTTTGGCCCACTTTGCACCAGACAGAGGAAACCAGCGGCTGAACAACAGCAGCACGTTTAAGCTTGATCAGCTGTTGTTAGAATGTATTTAATATTACTTTCTACACCAGGATCTTTTTCTATGCAGCTGACGGCTGGTAACTGTGCAGGGGCGGATCTAGCAAAGTTTAGCCAGGGGGGCCGATAGGGCATTAACAGGGAAAAGGGGGGACAAAGACATACTTTTCTTTCTTATTCTCATTTAAAATGTCGAGCTTTTAATTATTTAATATTTATCTGAATCTTACACCCAAAGTTTTAATCTGATGTAAAATGTATAGAAGTCCATTATTGTATATAGTAACTGTTAAGTCTAATATACCCTAGTAAGCTATAGTACTTTTTCCTTTGGGAAGGTACCATCTGTGCAGTCTGCAATTTTGTTGAAGAAAGATGTTGAATCTATTTAATATTTCTTGAAAACGAATTGATTTCTGTGTATTTTTTTTCACACTGCATCAAATTAAGGTTGATTACGTCGATTAAGCATCATGAGGTGGAGCGTGAGGGGTGGTTCCCTATTTTTTATTTATTTATTTTTGTTGTTGCTGGGAGTTGGAACCCTATTAGTTAGGTTGCTTAATATTTATGCTAAGTACTCTTTAAAATACCAGAATAGGGAGGATGGTGTAGGTTTAAGTTTATTAGATTGATCAGTATTGCTGAACTATGAAATATTTTTTTTGCATACAGGTATAACAGAATAGCTTTAGTGTAGTTGTTGTTTTAAACTTGAGTATGAACTTATACAAAATGCAGCAAGATATTTAAAAAACAGGTTTTGTTGATTCAAAAACACTATATCGGATTCATATCGACAAAAAACCAAATTTATGATATCGGTATCGGTATCGGACATAAAAAAGTGGTATCGTGCCATCTCTAAATAAAACACAAGCAAAATGCAGAGTTAACCCTAACATCTGGAATAAAATTCATAAGAACACACTCCACGTTCTCACTCTTCTAGCTTCTCAAACAAAGAGAAGGCTCTTCGTTCGTTTTAAATGTTGAAACACATCTGAGTGATGCTCAGGCTCACGTGTTCTGTCTCTGGATCAGCCCTGCATATCTACACCAGATGTGTATTTTCATATGTGTTGTTCTTTAAATGAAAATCTGCTGACTGACCTCTGACTGTGTTTCAGTGTCAGGCATTTTCACTTTTTACGTCACTGCTTTGATTAAACCAAGAAAATCAAATATTTGAAATATAAGAAGAAAAATTTCATCTTATGCCTTCTGTGTGCGTGCGTATGAGCGTGTATTCATATCTTTGTGGGTAGCAATAATTGGAAGTTTACTACACTTATGGGGACCAAAATCCTGGTCCCCACAAGTCTGAAGGCATGTTTGAGACTAAATGTGTTTTTAGTGTCAGGGTGATAGCTAGGGCTTAGGCTCAAGGTTAGGCATTCATTTTTCATGGTTAGGGGCTAAGGAACGCATTGTGTTAATTACATGTCCCCACAAGATATGAATACCTGACATGCTGTGTGTGTGCATGTGCACGTTACCTTCTTCTTGTCTCTCATAGAGCCTCTTCCTCTCACCATGATCTTACATCCAGTTTCAGCCTCCAGCTGCTTCGCTGTCAGACCGCGAGGGCCCAGAATCCTCCCCACAAAGTTAAACTGACATACACACACAGGTCAGCCTGTTACCATGACAACCTAAGCACTAATCAGCCAATCCTCTTTCAGAAATAGCCATAAATAGTTAGAATGAATCTACTGAGTCATAAAACTTTGAAACAGAACAACACTGATGGAAACACAGGAAATGAATTATTATTGGTGCATCACGATGATCCACACACACAGACATACGTCGGGATGCTCCTTCACGGGGACGTAGAGTTTCTCCTGCAGCTGCACCGTTGGGCCGACAGCGTCCGGCAGCTCGCTGCTCTTCTCCGATCCGTTCAGCGTGTCCGTGTACATGTCCTTCCTCACGCGGCTGATCTCTGAAACACACACACACGCAGGAAGTGGAAAACTGTTCTGCGGTCTGGCCAATCAGAAGCTGATTCTGTTTGGAGTTCGTGGCAGAGGTGAGTGGGACGCACAGGCCATCAGCACTAAAACACCTGCAGCAGGTAAAGAGGAGCTGATGGAGCTCGGAGGGAAACAAACAGCTGGAATCAAACTTAACTGAAAACCGATGTTTCAGCGCGCCGTCTTCAGACTTGTTCTTTATGTTCAGGTTTTCAGCGCTGGAGGCACTGTTCCTCTGCGTTTTGTTTTGCTGCTCACCTTTTCTTTGTGTTTGGAGTAAATCTGATCAGACATTCAGGTTTTATATTTGTAACTGATTTAAAGGTCGTGTTCATATTTTTCCAAACATCACCGTGCGAACCTCTGAAACCTGAGGTGACGATGATGTTCTCACCTGATTCCATCATCTGTCATTCCCGTGTCCTCTTTAGCTTCTTCTTTAGGTGAGATGGATGTGATGGATGATGAAGGTGGAACTGATGATCTGTGTGACTGCTGCTCTCCTCGTGGAGTTTGAACCTTGAAGCAGCCAGACGATAACCTGACCTGCAAACATCGGTCAGCTTTCCCTTCATGTTGAGCCTGATCAGTGAACAGCTGAGTGTAATAATGTTCATGTTTCACAGATCAAGCTCAACTGAAGAGAACACTTTAACCTGTGTGGTTTCTTAGTCTTCTAGGTCCTGCAACTCCTTAAGTTCTTAAGTTTAAGGCATTTGGAGGTTCTTGCAAATGTTTCACTGGACAGAACGATGTGGTGTCTCGGGTCTTTGTCCTCTGGTAGGCTTGTCCTCTCGGGGGTCATCCTCACAGTTGCTGACCCACCCTGTAATCATGTGAGTTATGGGTCAAGCTGTGAGTTGGTGTCGAACCACCTGAGAGGAGGTCTGAAGACTGTGTTACAGGCGGCTGATTGCTGATGGGTCCCCCCTCTGTGGAGACCACCATCCACCTTTACTGCAGTTATAACGGTTGGTGTTCTCGGTCCTTTCTCCTTTACAGAGCCGCAGCTTTATCACTGTGATAACTTTGACAGATTTGGTCCTGCAAATGTTTAACACTGGGACATGTCTGGTTACAAAATAAAGCAAAAAAGCAAAACAACATGTGACAACAATCATTTGACATCACCCTGCAGACGAAGACTTAGGCCAGCAGACCTTTGGAGAGGTCTGTAGTTAGAAACCAGCTAAAAACTCTGTGTTATAGCAGCTAGCTGTGGGGTTCCTCAGGACTCCTGTGTTGCTTCTGTATTCTTTCATGTGCATGTTTTTAGCATGTTGGTTTAACATGTGGCATTGAACGTGTGTTTAAGCTGCAGCTCAGCTCTTTGTTTCTGTCTTGAAACAGCAGCAAGTAGGGACGTGAAACCAGTGCAGCTTTCACAGGAAGTTGCAGTATCCCAGGTAACTGTTTCCATGATGATCGCACATCTTATACTGACCACCACCCCGGTAAGATTTATTTCTCCCTCGCAATGCATGCTGGGAGACTTTATGAAGCTGTCTGTGTGGTGATTCAGAGCAACAAAACAGCCCTCACCATCAGCCAATCAGGAGCTAGGAGTGCGCACACACACGCACATGCGCGCACACACACACACACACACGAACATGCAACTCTGAGTTCTGAGTTCATCCTCATGTCAGACGGCTGTTTGCAGCAGACGTCTGTGAGCAGGAAACAGGAAACAAGCAGCTGCACAGGTAGGAAACACCTGAGCATCTCCTCAGCAGGTTAGAAACACACTAACCTGCTGGTTAGCATCAGAGACTTTCCATCACATCAAGTGAGCTCCTCACAGTCTGCAGCTCCTGCAGCATCACGGCCACAATAACCAGCAACATGGGAGCAGGCAACCCGCCCTCAGGACCAGTGTTGGTCAAGTTACTTGAAAAAAGTAATCAGTAACTAATTACTGATTACTTCCCCAAAAAGGAACCCTCTTACTTTACTGATTACTTATTTTCAAAAGTAATTAATTACTTAGTTACTTAGTTACTTTTTAAAAACACGATTTACAACCTGAACAGGTGATAAAGCGATAGATCTTTCAGCCCAATTCTACTTTTTCTACATAATCCATCATACAAAATGTAATCAAATGGAAAAGTCTCTTTTTAAAACTTGTTTTATTAGTTTTAACCTTTTAACTTTATGCATCAAGCAAAAATTTAATTATATGCAACATTCTGACTGGAAGAAATTAGTTTAACATTTAAACCTATTTTCTGCACATTCCAGCTCATAAAATAAAATATTTTTTGTGTTTACACTCAGTCTTTCAAATAGATGCAAGTAAAACACAGCAGAAAATAAATAAAGTCAAAGACTCAGCGGTCCTGTTGCTCTATTTTCACCTGTAAAGCAGGAGTGGGGCAGGCGGAGGGTTACCCTGGTGCAGGTGTGCCGCGGTCAGTGGAAGAATCCGCGAGTTTCTCTGAGTTTCCCATTACGTCGTAGCTACTCGGTGCTTGTTGGAAGTTTAGGGTTTTTTTCGCTGTAAAAAGAAGTTTTCTTCCCACGCACAGCAGACACTAATGTTTTTGTCACTTTTTATGGAATCAAACTCAAAGTAAGGTCAGTACTTCCACGCTTTAAACGCTGCACGCTCATACTCTCCCGCACTCGATATGTGATCCACTGTTGATCTGCACACAGCTGTTGTCACGGACGTCGCGCTCGCTTACGTCACTGTCATGAGACAGACAAAAATCACGGTTTTAGTAACGCAGTAACGCAGCGTTCCTACGGGAAAGTAACAGTAATCTAATTACCGTTTTTGCAATAGTAATCCCTTACTTTACTCGTTACTTGAGAAAAGTAATCAGATTACAGTAACGCATTACTGCCCATCTCTGCTCAGGACACACCTCCAAAATAAACCAACGTGCTTTCAGTCCGCCTACAACATTCACTTCAATGTCAATGCCCCGAGTCATGGCGCAGAGGAGGAGATCACCAGTCATGAAAGGTTATCGTATAAGCACCATGTCCTCACATCGTCTCTTCGTCACCCTCATTGTCGCCCTGATTCCAACGTGAACCATCACAGAGGTCTTCAAAGGATCATCTTACACTGAGGAGTCAACACAGAGACCTAACAGGCAGGAACGTCCTCTCTACAATGGTTAAAATGGGATGTTGGTCCTCACAAAGTCAGACAGACACACACACACTGGTACTAGTGGTTTTACTGTCTGAGGCTATTACAGCAGGGACGCCAGCCAGAGGGGATTCTGGGTAAATTGATTTTCTTCTCTCTCTCTGACTGACACACACACACACACACACACACACACACACACACACACACACACACACTTCATCTGAGCTTTTGAATTAATTGATTAGACCAATTAAATGATGAATAGCTGCACTTAGTGTAATTGAGACGCACACAGAGGACAGAAATAAAGAGGAGTAAGGTTGCATACTGTGGTGTGTTCAGGTGCTGTTGGAAAAGCAGTGTTCAGACACATGCCACAATTCTCCCTAGCGTCAGGTCTAGCCATCCAATCACAGCGCACTTTCTACATCAGTAACTCACAGGTAATCAACACACCTGACACGTTGGCCATGTTGGTCCGAGTTCACAGGACTCTACTGTAAACGAACCTAACTGTTATTAAGTGTTTATTAGGTAAATACCCCCTGTGGCCATCTAGTGAAATGCAGTCTAACCCTAGCATCTACAACCCGGCTCTAAAAAAGCTCACTCGCTGAGAAAATGTAAATGTAAGCAGAATATTGAGTCATATTTCATTATCTATAGAAATCAAGTGTTTAAACTGAGGAAATCATTTCACCGTTTTAATATAAATATCAGATATATTTGAATTGTCTCCAAAAAGCCTGGTGTTTAGCAGCCAATCAGGTGAGCGGGCAGCAGGTCAGTCTCATGACTGGGTATAAAAAGAGCTTCTTGGAGGGCGTGTGCTGTACAGACGTGTCTATATCCTGCACACCTGAGTGTCAGTGTAGTGATAGCAAAGCTCATCTGGGCATGTGTGGCTAACTTACAGATAGCCGGCCAGCCTCAGCGTGCTCGAAGTATGAACTTCATGGAAAAGCAGATCACCTGACAGAGACACAGGTGAGCTAATGTGAGACAGGTGGACGTCTGCTGCATCAGTCTGCAGATCAATCGACCCTCACTGACCATGAGCTTCTTGTATTTCAGTCCTTCTCAAACTGTGAAACTTTATTCAAACATTCACACCTGTAGAAAACATCTGTGCGCACACAAACTGAACCAGATGTTCTCATTCCTCCACCTCGCTGTCCGCTGGAGCACTGCCACATAATGTCAGCAGTCACATGACCACAATAACCTCACAGCAGCCCAGAAGGCTCCAACAGCACAAACACAGCCGAGGTCCAGTTCAGGAGAAGCTAGCAGACAGCAACAAGAGCCGCCTGTGTCCCATCCACCTGTCAGTCACAGAGGCCATGCCCCTAATAATGCAATGAGGCTGTAAAGTGACTGAGTTGGATTCTTACTGATTAGTGAAAATTGTGGGTGGGGGTCAAACGTGCCAGCTCACCCATTTGTTTTTTAATCTTTCTGATCAATGAAATCAATAAATGATGATCAGTTATTAAAATCCATGATCACTAAAGTATGATACGTTACTCGAGTATGCTTCAGACAGTACTTTTACTCTGAAAACACATAGCACACTTTCTGACAGTACTTACTGCAGTACATGTAGTACTGCCAGCACTTTAACTTGTAGAAGTTTTCAAAGAAAAAGTATCAGGATGGTTTCAGTAAACTTTTCCTTTGATTTAAACCCTCTCGCGCGCGTGCGGGTCTCACCTTCGTCCAGGAGCCTCTCCAGGTGCTGGAAGATTCCGCAGAAGTTCGGCAGACCGCTCATCAGCTTCTTGTCGTTCATGAGTTGCATCAGGTAATCCGGACCGGGTCTGGGCTTCTCCCTCCCCTCCATCCTCCCCACCACGACCCGCCGAACTACACGGATCCGGACCGCAGCGGACTGCACGGCATCAGCATGAATCCAGACCCGCTCCAGACACGGAGGCGCCTTGAGTCCCGCACGCTCGGCTCCGAGTCCGGGTTTAACGCTCCAGCTGCTTCGGCTTTGCCCGGCTCTCCGCCCTCCGCTCCGCGCAGAACAGCGCTGTGTGTCGGCCAGCAGCGGCTCTGAGCCTCCGCTCCGCGCACACGGGGGGGCTTCAAAATAAAACTCTAACTAACTAACTAACTAACCAAATAACTAACTAACTAACGTGTGTGTGGTATTTTGTTCCCAGGCGTCACCATCAATAAAGCTGCTCCGTTTGAACGTGTCCCTCTAAATAGTTTTATTGGTTTTAATGGTTTTTTTCACATGGAAATGAGTCTCGTCCGCCTCCTCCTCTTCCTCTCCCTCTTCATCACCCACCTCCTCTCCAGAGCCTGGGACTCACAGAAGAACAAAGGAGGGGAAAACAAAAACTTTTCTTCTTTGTGAGTTTGGCTGAAAATCGCTTTGGGTGATGAAGAGCAGGAGGGAAATGAAGAGGAGAAGCGTGATGAAGAGGAGCAGGTGCAGCTGCTCCTCAGAGCAGCTCATGAAGAGTTTAAGGGTTGATCCGTCACCTCCGTGAGGAGGTGTTTACTTCCTGTAATGAAGGCATCCTCACCGTCGTGCTCACCTGTACACTTACCTCAGGGGTTGGATCATAAACACATCTAAAACCTGCAGGATCCCGGCCCTCGAGGCCTGGAGTTGGACACCTGTGCTCTACTAGCTCTGAGTTAACAATTACTGAAAGTAGTTTTTTCCTTGCCTGCCCAGCCCTTTCCTGGTGTGGACCCAAAGTTTTTGTGTATGTGTGGCGTCCCGCCTGTGCTCCTCAACAATAATATTTAACTTTTAATCACAGTTCTGCTAAATTAAAGGATCTTTCTTGCATCTGTCACATGATGACCATTAACCAGTGATCGCTCTTGACTGCAGATACGAGTCGGGAACCAGCTCGCAAAGAGCCCCTACATGTTTTGACACTTGAGCTGTGAGGAGTTGTGAGAAACAGAAAGTAACTGGGAGACGCAGACTGAGGCAACAGAAACCAGTAAGTAGGTGAATAGCCTACACTGTAGTCTACAAAACACAGGAGTGTTAGCTTATTATGGACACGTGGGTCAGCTGTTCTGTGGAAACATGGTGTGTGTGCCTGTACATTACCTGTCCTTTATTACCTGCACACGTGTCCTGGTCATTAGCTGCTAGCTAACTGTGTAAGGCTGTCATGGATCTGCAGCTCTGTCCACCATCTCAGGGAACAAGTTTAAGAAATCTTATCGAGTGATATATCACATGAGAGGAGAGAGCTACCGCACAGATTTTCATTATTTTAATATGATGCTCTACGACGTTACAACGATACCAGAAAGTTCCTCAAAATTACACACAGCACAGATAAAATCTCAAAATTTTATAGAAGCCAAACATTTCAGCAGATTTTGCTCCAAGCATATGTGTAAATATCATAAAACTGGATAATAAAACGGAGGCTGCTCAGCCTGAGCTGAAGGCTCTGAGTCTGAACAGACAAAAAGTCACCGTTGTGGTTTTAGGACGTCTTTCAGCTGGTGGAGGTCAGTCGGGTGGACAAACAAGCCCATCTGGGGTCAGCTGACAGGGTCACGTGACCAGAGCCTGGACGACCTGTTACGAGTGGAACAATGAAAGTTTTCTCTGACGGACAAACAACAGAGTGAGAGTGTGTGAGCGCAGGCGAGGTGTGTGTGTCCACTGGTTTCATCAGGAGGTCACTCCAGTTTCTCCCCTTTACTTTGATCACATGATCAGAGCACCACATTGTCAGCTGAGCACTGACGAGTACTACAGACTACTTCAGTGTACTGAGAGGTACTACAGGGAACCACAGTGTAACAGAGATTTATGCAGTACTTGTACTGGCATTTTGTTTTCGGATGAATTTCTGGAACGACAGAAATCTGCGGACCTCTCTGCCCACTCTGATTGGTGGGAACAAACAACATCGCTGTCATGTGACCTTTAGGAGACCTTCAGACTGCGTAGGTCACACTGACCTCAGATCATAAGGTCAAAGGTCACGGTGATAGAATCACAGCCTCCTCTGTCTGCATGGGGTCTGTTCTGAGCTGGCTTGAGCTTCTTCTGCTTCTCCTTCGGTTCGATCCACACTGTGGACAAGCGCACGCACCTGTGACTCACCTGTGCACAGATGCTCTCTGTCATCAGGCTCTCTGAACGCTGACTCAGTGAAGCCCTTTCATATCCACAGCCTTCAGTCTCATCTTTAGAGGAAGGTTTAAAAGCTCAAAGACAGACATCAGCAGTCTTCTTGTGGTGTGTGTGTTTGTGTGTGTATGTGTGTCACAAAATGTACTTGATAATGAGGGTGGGAAGTTGCAATAATCCCCCCAAGGACCAGAAGCAGACAGAAATGGACCCAGGAAAATCGGACCATCCGCAGCCACCAAGAGTACCGAAGACCCGAAGCCACACATCTCTGCGATATCCACCTGCCTATCCCAGCAGGAGAAGGAGGGAGGCTCCAGATGGGGTGGCAGTCCCAGACAACCAGTGGCGAGAGCAGCCGAACTCGCCAGAGGACAGCCACCCCAGTGCGAGCCGGAATCAGGGTTCCAGGGATCCAGGCACCTATAAACCGCCCGGTACCTGGCAGGTACCTGGGAGCCCCCTCCCAACATATTTAAGATTGAATCATTAACTAATGGCAGGACTTCAGACATGAGAATGACACCAACAGAATGATCTGCCATTTGACTTTCTTACTTTTCCCTATGAAGCACCGTTGCCTGTGGGAGGGCTTCCAGGAGATTCCACAGCTGTTTCGGTGCAGGTTCATCCATCCATTCTTTTCCACTTATCAGGGTCGTGGGGCATGGGGGGGCTTACCAAAGGCTGAGAAGCAGGGTACACCTTGGATAGGTCGCCAGTCTGACGCAGGGCTAACACAGACAGCCATTCACACCTACGGGTAATTCCAAATCATCGATTAAACTAACCCCACTAACTGTGTGTGTTTAAACTGTGGAAAGGCCCGGCCACATGGTGCTTTATATTCTAAGGTAAAGCAAGCATTTGGTGACAGTGGGAAGTAAAATCTTCCTTTTAACAAGAAGAAACCTCCGGCAATACCAGGCTCAGCGAGGGGTGGGCGTGGTTACAGGAGGGAGATAATAATAATAATAATAATGGATTGGATTTATACAGCGCTTTTCAAGGCACCCAAAGCGCTTTACAATGCCACTATTCATTCACTCTCACATTCACATACTGGTGGAGGCAGCTACAGTTGTAGCTACAGCTGCCCTGGGGCAGGCGAGGCTGCCATATCGCTCCATCGTCCCCTCTGGCCAACACCAGTAGGCGGTAGGTGTCTTGCCCAAGGACCCAACGACCGAGACTGTCCGAGCCGGGGCTTGAACCAGCAACCTTCCGATTACAAGACGAACACACAATCGCCACGATCGCCCCTAGATAGGCGATTTAGTCATTATCATACCTGCACACACCTGCACAGGTGCGGCTCTGCAGGAATCATTGACAGAGTCAAACTGAGTTAAAGCTCAGTCAGCAGCTGTAGTACTGCACAGAGTACTGCAGTACTGTAGTGTAGTGCTGGGTGTCATACAGTGTATGATACAGTATATAGTAGTAGTACTGGTAGCTCTTTATGTGTTGACTGTCCAGGTTCAGTTTGTGAGGACGTGCAGTGAGCATTCCTGCTCCCCTGCGTGCCTACCCTCTCTGGGACTCCTCCTCCTCCTCTGATGGACGAAGGAGGTCCTGGGAAAAGGTCGTGGTTTTTGGTTCAGACTGATTACCAACCCCACAAATCACCACAGACACTTTCATTAAAGGAGCAGCTCCTCTAAGCTGAGGAGGCCGAAGAGGAGTCAGGGAGACGCCACCACGTCTTCCTCTTCGTCCTGCTCCTTTCACATTTTCTCCCACAGTCGGGCCTTTTAGGAGTCCTGGATCAGCTCTGGCTGTTTGGGTTCAGTCCAGACCTCCGAGCTGTTTGAAAGGAGGCCGGAGCGCACCCCCGCTCCCCCTCCTCCTCCTCCCGTTGTCAGCAGCTTTAGACTCTCAGAGCGTCTTTCAACAGGGAAGAAAAGAAAACGGTCTTCATGAAGAAGGCCGGCTGGTTTCAGGAAGTAAGGGGGGGCACAGTGAAGGAGTCTTTGTGTCGGCTGTTTTCCGCCCAGCGACCACCGATTCATATTCAAATGGAGTTCTGAATGGACACACACAATGATGTCATTCGAAAGAAAGAGAGAACTCAGTGGGAAGAATGTCATGTGACATGTTAGTCACATGACGTTCTACAGAACAGAACCATCTGTACAGCACCTCCTCAGTGGTCCAGCTGCCTCAGCCAGCTCTGATTGGATGATCTGGGGTTTTATCAGGTGGGTGGAGCCACCAAAATTGACTGAAACCTATTGGTTGGTTTCTTGATGACCTTTGACCCTGCACAAACAGTGTTACTGAGGAACAGAATGAAGCTTTTTAGGACGCCCGTCCTGATAAAGCCTCCCTCCTGTCCCAGCAGCAGGGAGAACACGTTCAAGGTTGAAGGTTCTTTATTTGTCACATGCATAGTTATACAAGTATAACACACAGTGAAATGTAGCCTGACACACTCCTCGACATGCGCAAAAATGGGGGGGGGGGGGGAGAGGAAGAACATTATATATATATAGTATATACACTGGGTGAATGTGCAGTAGTAGCAGCAAGCAGGTGAATTCTGTACATTAATATGAATAGATATCTGACTATTTTACAGGATAGACAATATAAACATATTTAAAATTAAAGGAATTGAAATGTACATTGTGCCTTGGTTTAGTGTCTGGAAGAGTCCTGTCTCAGTCAATTATAGATGATGTGAGAGGGCGGGTGTGTGTGTTTAGGGCACGGATGGCTTGAGGATAGAAGCTCCTCTTGAGTTTCTCTGTCCTTGCCCGGAAGATGCGGAACCTTCTACCAGATTGCAGAAGTTGGAACAGTTTGTTGCCAGGATGGGACGGGTCCTTCAGTATCTGCGCTGCTCTAGTCCGGCATCTCCTGGTGTAGGTGTCCTGAAGCGGGGGGAGAGCAATCCTGCAGCAGCGTTCTGCTGTACGGATCACTCTCTGGAGAGCTTTTTGGTCCTTCACACAGCTGTTCCCAAACCACGATGTCATGTTCTGTGTGAGGATGCTCTCCACAGCGCCTGTATAGAAAATCCTGAAGATCTCTGGAGAGACCCTGAACTTCCTCAGTTGTCGTAGGTGATACAGGTGCTGCCTAGCCTTTTTGGTCTGGACCTGAATGCTGGCAGCCCATGTCAGGTCTGAGGAGATGTGGACACCAAGATACTTGAAGGACTGCACCCTCTCCACTGGAGCTCCATTGATGATAATGGGCTTGTAGTCTCTGTGCTGACCCCTTCTAACGTCCACGTTAGACTTCATGCAGTAAATTGTGTCACATTTACATGACTCGTTTAAATACTCTCCTCCTGGGAGTGAAACAAACACATGTGCATAAGGCCCAAAATGTTGCTGTTCACAGCTGTCGGGACAAACAGACTCTGAGCCTCTGCAGGAACCCTGTGTTTGTTCTCTGCAGACATCAGTGACTCTGACCCCAAATGCTCCTCTTCCTTCCAGCCTCTGTAGTGCACAATACATTCACAGGCTGCTCTCATTTATATGACCTCCAGAAGATTTGCGTTTTGTAGTCCATCTTCTGGATATTGTAGTTTCAGCACGGTGGACACGCAGCATCCCATTGTTAAGCAGAGACGAGTGTGAGGTCGTTCCACTTCTCAGCGCACCGCTCTGCATTTCTCCTCACCTCCTCTCTCAAGCTCTCGAGGCCTTTAAACCCAGAGTTCAAATAAATCAGCCAGGCCCTCTGCAGGGGAGCAGGTGAACTGTCAGAAAGGGAAACTGAGCCACTTCCTGCTGCAGACGTCATTTCCTTGAAAATCATAATCAATAACTGGGCATCAGACAGAGGTCGGGATGTCAGAACAAGAATTCAACCGGCAACTGTGAGGAACCCGGACAAACACATAGACACAGATACACACACACAAACACAGATACACGCACACACAGACACACACACGTGTGTGTATTCATATCCTCATGGGGACATCTCATTGACTTAACCCTTCCCTAGCCCAGGGGTCGGTAACCTGCAGCTCGGGAGCCGCATGCGGCTCTTTGGTCCTTATACTGCGGCCCCGCGTGGTTTGGGTAAAATAAATGAGAAGTGTTTAGCTGAAGTGTATTTTATTTGTGTTTAGTTCTTTTTTTTAACTTGTAGTTCTACATTGGAAGATTATTGTGATATTGAAATATAAAAATAAAATTATATTTCATTATTTTTCGTTGCTCAAAATAAGCGTCACACTGGCGGAAGCCGGTGTAGCCGCCGAAACGCCGTGCATTTATCGAGACTTTCGACCCCAGGTAGGCCAGTTATGGATCTTCGGATCCACATTATGTCACCAGCTGTTCTCCACCGTGAACTGTGTTAAAAACAAACGCCGCTCACGCCTCACAGACGACAGCTTACAGTCCTGTAAAGATGAAAGTGACTTCGTACAGCCCTGATCTGCAGACGCTGTGCGCAGAGGTTCAGGAGCAGAAGTCACGGCAGACCCGACGATGTTTGCATGAACACGTTTTTCAGCATCTCTTTATCGACCGCTTTTCACACACGGTTGCTGTACGCACACAGCAGGCTGTAGCTTTGCAGCTCACAGCCCGACACACACCAACACAACAGCATAGAGAGCACAGACTTGTGATTTTGGGTGCCGCTCAGGTGCATCCGACTCCCCTGCAGCGGCGCTGCAGACCACGCCCCGCCACACACATTAACATGGTAAAATACATATTTATGCAGAATTTTGCAATATTTTTTTTAGCAGCATAGTGTTTTTTTCCAATTATTTTTTAACATTCAGGTCAAAGCTCCAAAAACCCAAAGGCGATACAAGGGTGGCGGCTCTCAACAGTTTTTCTTTGCTACATGGATCATTTTAGTTCAGCTTTTAAATTCATTTAAGAGACCTTCAACTGAGTGTCTTTCCTTTTTGTTATATTTCTTTAAGAGTTCAAAATGTGTTAATTACATAAATAAAATGTAGTTTTCTCTGTAGCACTTCATTGATTTCATAAGCAACACACCTTAGTTGCTCACACAAAGCATAAAGGTAAAAAAAACAATGTATACAGTGTTATCTTCATTTTAGATGTCAGAAAGTATTTGTGGCTCCCAGTGTTTTTGTTTGCGTGGAAACCGGGTCCAAGTGGCTCTTCGGGGGTTAAAGGTTTCTGACCCCTGCCCTAGCCCCTTAACCTCACCTAAATGTAACCCTGACATTAAAACCATATTTTGAGTCTCAAAAGTGTCTTCAAACTAATGGGGACCGGGATTTTGGTCCCCACGAAGACATTAATACCCATACACAGGTACACACACACACACACACACACACACACACACACACCTGACACACAGCCCTAAAGCTACACCTCCAACCAGTAGGTGGGGGTAATGCGCCTGATTGTTGGAGTCAACTGAAGACGAAGAAAAAAGAACTACAGCCCCCAGGGGGCACTGCGGCCCGCAGACTGTAAACACACATGAAGGACGGAGAGAGCAGAGAGAAGCATGATCGGTGAGTCTACCGGACCGATCAGCTGATTGATCCGGTCAGTCAGCTGATCTGCTTTTTTTGGTTGATGCGGGTCAGTGAGGGTTCTGTGTGGGCTGTCCTGTGTGCGGATCGGTGGCTGTGTCCCAATTCAGGGTCTGCACGCTTGAAATACGCATTTTAAGGGCGATTACGTCACCGCCACGCGACGACGGCTGTCCCAATTCGAAGTGTACTTCAAATGCGCCGTCGATTTCCCCAAATATCAAGCGTGGTCCGGTGCACGCTTCGTGGTCCCATATATCACACAGTGGCTGTCTCCCAATTCAGGGTCTGCAGCCTTAAAGTACGCAGCCTCAACGATCCTCAAGGGCCGCTACTCAAAGACCGCTAAGGCCGGAAGTGCGAGGCTTGTGAAATGGGCGGTCTAGCCTCCGTTGCGCTGATACTGTTGTTTGTCAATAAAGTAAAAAAAAAAAAGCCTCCGTTGCGCTGCCCAGGTTGCCTAGCAACCATGATAATAACAGCTGGAAACGTGTCATACAGCTGTGTTTGACAGAGATGAAGGAGAAAATCTTTTGTTCATTTGTTTTTTTGTTTCTACATGAGCTTTGATCATTCTCTGTAAGATTAAGCTCAGCTATTGAACGGCGTATATTTTAAAGTAAAGGCTTTAAAACCAAGTTAGTACAAACGTCACTAATGCCACATGACTTTGCCGACATGTGGCCAACAGGAATGTTTAATGGTCTTCGTTATTAAACATTTGCACATAAATAAGTGACATAATATTCAGTACTTAAAGTGTACTCTTCGGGCGCCCCTCATCCGCCGTTTTTTTCTGCAAATTTATCCACACCAACTGCTGC
>NW_005188542.1:0-2500 GCF_000239375.1 Pundamilia nyererei
ATCACAACACTGGTCCAGGAGAGTTGGTCAAACGATGATTTTAATGAACACACGTGTGGGAGATGAACACTGTACGCAGACAGCATCGATCTCACTCGAACACAATCAGTTGTTTTATACCATCAGGGTATTGTTTATGACGCCCCCTCATGCGCCAAACAGATACAATACATGCATAAGTTTCAAAAAGTCTACCTAAGATGTGTGTGTGTATATGTCTCCCGACCACAATTGCACTTTGTTTCACCTCTCACCTCGCCTACTAAAGCTCACAACCAGACAGAGGCCACTCTCATATGTGTAACAATCTACTAAAACTATATATGTATATATTGAATAAATGCTTTAATTAAATGCCACTACTCAAAGCTTAATATTAAGATTATCAATGAATAAAAGACAGTAATGAATATCCTGATTATTCAAATAGCCTCATCCAGACAGCTCCTCAAAATAACCACCAAGAAATGGACACTTTACAGAGGAAACAAAGACATTTTAGAAGTACACTTCCTGACTTATTGTTGTTACATTCAGAGATAGTCAGGGAGGGACCTCTGATGCCTATGCCCAAGGTAAGATGTGCATTTATTTAGATGTTCAGTTCAAAGCCTTTGAGGTATTTTTAATTTTGACTTTCTTTTTATTTTATGTATCTTGAGATATTTTAAATTTAAGCTCAGTGAAGCACTTTAAGCACAATAACTTCAGTGCCGCATTTTTTCAGACTATAAGGTGTGCTTAAAATCCTTTCATTTCCTCAAAAGAGTTCCAGGGATCTTTCCTAAAGCCTGATTGATATTCAGATAAAATGGCATTGGTGTCTAAAAACTCCTTTAACTGCTCAAACAAAGGAGCTTCAAGAACTTTGGCCACCACAGATAGTTTAGATATTGGTCTGTAATTAGTTAACACTGCTGGGTCGCCCCCTTTAACAGAGGGACAACAAAAGCTGATTTCCACACTGAGGGAATTTCATTCACATCGAGTGTGAGGTTGAAAAGTGTTGTGAGAGGCTCTGCCACAAAATCAGCTGCCAGTTTCAAGAAGTAAGGATCTAGTAAGTCTGGCCCTGGAGATTTTCTATGATCTAACACTTTAAGAGCTTATTTTGATTGATTTGGATGGAGAACATGTCACTATTTCATTGTTCAGGAAAATTCATTCAAGTTTTCACCAATAAATTTCAAGTGAAAAAGTTTTTTTTTGTTTTATAATAATAAAATAACAATAAGAATAATAATCATCATTACTATTAATAATAATTGTTCTTGGCTTCATTTTCCCTTCCAGTCTTAAAACACTTCCATTCAGTGATTTGGGGAAACATGAGACATTTAAAGACCTTCATTTGTTTTTAATATCAGAGTTTTTAATGAGCCACAGCAGCCCTGAATAAACACTTGAATTACTGTCTGAGCTGCTGCAGTTTCCTGCTGCATCCACTGGATGTCAGTAAAGCTTCAGGTGTCTCAGCTGTGAGTCCACCTGTGGTGGAAACAGTCCAGCTGGTTCCTCCTTCTGCTCCTCTTACTCCTTTGTAGAAAGAGGAGGGGCATATAGGTTAATGTTAGGGTACACAAACTTTATACCACCAGAGATAGAGCAACAAGCAAAGCCATCACCATTTCACCTTTGAGGAGGCCGGCACACGTGTGAAGTGTGGAGATCAGGGAAATTATTTTGCTGCTATTGTTAATAATCATCATCATTACCATTGCATTAATAATATAATCTACAGCATTGATATTGTAGTTAGATGTTTAAACATATTGGCACCCAATTTATTACAGGTGCAGTTATAACCACTTTAAACTGTTGAGTTGAATCTATAATCTTAAATGCTTTTGAATGCTTGTTATAATCTTAAGTGTGTATGTGCTGATTCTGTTGATTCTGAGTACACTCTGTGCAAAGTAGACAGGAACGGCAGGTTTGCAGAGTGTGCTTTTGCAAAAGTGAAACTAAAAGCAGAGTGTAAGTGCAGGTTATTCTGAGGAGCTGTTGGGATGATGCTATTTGAATAACCAGGTTGTTCATTATTATCTTTTATACCGTGCTGGTCCCCCCACGCGTGTGTTCATTGAAGTCAATTGTTTGACCAAGCTCTTCTGGACCATGGTTGTTTGTACTCTCCTCCTCAATTTCTGAACCTTAACAGAAGCTACATGCTAACACAAACCGGCTTTACTGAGTCTCGTCCTCACAAACTCACCAAGTCACTCACCAACATAATGGACATGATGCAGATGAGATGTCTCCAGGACGGACAGGTGTCTAACAATAATCACAGAGAGATGAGATGAGATAGCCTTTATTTGTCAGTTGCAGTTGCCCACAACCGAGATGACAGACCTTGCCGACCGTACATACAATACAAACATCACATTGGGGAGACAGGTCAGGCCAGGTAGCGAGGAAAAAAACATCGAAATGTGTAACACAGAAGGATAATACAGGAATGCACAGGTATCAACACACCATAACACAATAAACACAG
>NW_005188542.1:4156-5231 GCF_000239375.1 Pundamilia nyererei
TAACACACTGGTTTCCTTTAACTATCCAGCTGCCAGATTAGATGCAGAGACAGACTGGAAATGATCACAAGCTGTAAGTTAAGTGTTCAAAGAAGCTGCTTTGTTAGGATGATGACAGAGTTATTATACATCAGTACTCTGTGTAGTTAGTGAAGCACATGTGCGCAGATGCCTGTTTTCCCATTAGTGGAGACGTTCATGTAGAGCAGTGTGGGGAACCATGGGGATAGTTTACCTGTAGCAGGTTATTAACACTCACTAATACTATAACAGGACAGTACTCCTGTGTGTGAACACCACAGCCCAGCGTTTACAGACTTTTAAAAGCTTTGTAAGAAAAACTATTTAAACATGAAGAAAGTATAAAAACTAACATTGTTCAGAAACATGATTCTTACTGTTCTGTCATCTGTCAGAATAAATGCTACAGCAGCTTTATTATTATCCATGCTGCAGTTTGTTTAAGGTTGGGCTAATTTAATAACTTTTACTGTAGACTGTTGGGAAGCTTCATCCACAGCAAATCATCACATCAGACAAAGCTGTCATGTTTGTAGTGTCCTGTACTGTGACTGAGCTCAGGCCTGTTTCAGGATTTCAGAGCTTATCTGACAGAAACATGATTAACGTTATGCAACAGTCTCTACAGTAAGCTGAAGGAACGTCTCTAATTTTTTAAAACATTTATTTATTTAGGACAGTGCATGTTAATGAACATACATGTAAAAAAAGAAATTACATGAATGTACACATACCAGATTATAGCCAAAGGCTAATTTCCATCTGTTGTCCAAAAGTATATTAAAAATAGACATAATAGTACATTTAAAAAAGATCCTAATTCATACATAATAAGAGTAGCAGAAATGCCCCGGCCAGCACTCACATAGACGTTCACTGTGCTTGCCTTTACTTCCATCACAGTAAATAAACATGTATGACCTTGTTACTCTGTGTGTCTCACTTCATACGAGAGTTTGTCTAACACACTCTCACTCCACCACATCTCCTCTGGAGGTCTAACTCCAGGCAGCAGCCATGTTTGGGACAGAGTCACTCACACACAAACATGGAC
>NW_005188542.1:6139-16655 GCF_000239375.1 Pundamilia nyererei
TACTGCAGTTCAGCTTTAGACTCACACACAGCTGGTTCATGTTTCTGTCTCTGTGTCCTCACTTTCCCAGCATGCCTCGGCTCTGGAGGTGTATGAGGGGGTGGAGTCTGTCCTGCTGACCTGTCAGGACTCTTCTGTACCTGCATGTCCCACTTTGGTGTGGAGCTGCCACGACCTCAGTCCTCCAATCGTCCACCAGCGTAACCTGGCAGGAGATGAACTGAGAAGAGCTGTGGAGAGTGGGCAGGCAGGTGAGTCACAGGTAGGCGTTTCTCTCTTCAGCAGAAGCTCAAACCAGCTCAAAGATTCAGGTGAGCAGGATTAGCAGGACTCACCATGAGTTCTTCCACATGAACGTATTTCCAGCTGTCAGAACACAAAAGAAAACAGGTGAGAAAATTCCTGAGGAACAAGCAGAGAGGAAAACACTGGACGGCAATTACCACCACTGATAGGTAGCAGTCTGTTAGAGAGTGGAGGTGCCTGTTAGTCTTTAAATTCTACTGAGTGAATGAGCTGATGACAAACAGCCAGAGCCCAGGAAAACTGGAGATCCAGCCACCCGAGAGGAAAGAGAGAGGGAAGGAGACACAGAGAGGAAGCAGAGGAAGGAAAGAAGGAGAACAAACCTGACCTGCCAGGACCATCACGAGTTTCTACCTGCTCTGAAAAGGTGGTGCAAAAATACCCCATCAGTGTTGTTTCAAACAGTCCAGCTTAAATTACAAAACTTAAACTAATCTTAGACTAAACTCTGCAATAATTCTGACACATTATTTATTAAACACAGTCAACTCTGTGTTATCAGTGAGGGCATTGATGAGCCTACACTTACATAGATAATATATCACAAACATAGAGACAAGCTGGAGCTTTGGGTTATTAAACTTACGCTTTTTAAGCATGGCAACACTTTTTTATTGGTCTTTATTCAAATGACATTTCATACATGTCAGTCTGCTGATGAGCCTTGTGTCAGCACTGAGGTGGAAGCTGTGGGCTGTAAAGAGGATTTTTCACAGTGGACAGTTTCATTTCACATGTCTGACTTCCTCTTAAAAACAAAAGTGAACTTTCTTTATGTGCTTACAGCTGGAGAAAAAATGCTGAGTGTTTGTTTCTTTGTTCAGTCAGCAGCAGATTTAAAGGACTTTGTGTTTGTTTGAGCTTTTTACAGGAGGATGAAGACGTTGCTGGTGATCCTGCTCCTCATAAATGGTAAGAAACTGAATGCAGATCAATCTGCACTCACACCACAGGTTAAGGCCGATAATCTCAGTGTGGTGTTTATGTGATGATTTTAATTCATTGCTACAAAATACAAATGCAATGATGTGTGCTCTGTGAGAGTCGAGAGAAGCTTCTGTCCAAGACAGAAGTAACAGAGAAGTAAGAGCGACTTTACATTTGCAGAGTAAAGATTCATGTTTTATGCTTTATTACATTTGACTTCGACTGTACTTGAGAAATTACATATTTTTGCATTTAAGCAAATGTTTTCTTTAAAACTCGTAAACATGCAAATACAATGATGGGTTTAGTCGGGTTTTAGTTCAACTTTAAAATCCTGAAAGTTCCAAAACAGAAAGCAGTTATTCTGAAACACCTGAGATTCTTCACTTTTGAAGATTATTTATCATTAATCAGACAAAAGCATTTTACAATAATTGACAGATGACTAAGTTTCAAAAATTACAAATGGCTGCAGTTTTAGATGAGTGGTGTACTGAGTGTCCTCTCTGTTAGGCTGCATCAAAGACCACACAGGGTGACCCCTCGGAATAAAGAGCTTATGAATCTAGAAATATTTGCTTCATCTCCCAAAAAATCTAAACCCAAGTCCAACATAACAGGCATTATAAGCATTAAGGTGACTGGAACGTCGCCCATGGAGCATATGGTACAAAAACCTTACAACACACGTTCAGGATTGTAGGATTGTGGTGCTTTGTGGATGGTTGTGGTCAGGGTGGAGCTGCCAACAGATAGTGTGTCACGTTTAACTCTTTATGTCACGACCCTGTACCTTACAGTTATTGACTTATTCTGTTACATGAAACCTCTCAGTGTTGAGTGAAATAAGGAGCAGCGGAGGATTGGACCTAAGACTAATGTCATTTTTATGTTTAAAAAACAATATTTTTAAAAAATTGTGTATGTACAAGAATATCTGAGGTGTATTTGTAGTTGTTCAAATTTCATATTCATATTCAAGTTCATATTCAGTTTCTTTTTTATAAAACGTCTCTTTTTGCGTTGTTGCCTCGGGGCAACATTATGCAGTTAACTACACGTTATCTGTTAGCAGTGGTCATGGTGAAAGTAGCCATTCATTTCACCTCAGTCCTTCAATCTGCCCCTTCTTACTTGTATTCCTCACTTGTCCCCAGCTGGTGCAGCAGCCTGCTGTGACTGTGGGGCCTGGTTAGTAAGTGAGTGAGGGGGAGGGGCCAGTTGCACTAAGAGCTTTGATTGGACAATCCAGTGTCCAATGAAAATAAACAAATGGGCTGCTTTTCGTTCTTGTAGGGCCGGCTGTGTAGCAGCCACCAGTAAAATGCACGGTGTACCAGATTATCAGTCCATCCCTGATTCCAGTAAAAACGTTAGTTTGCATGGTGGTAACTTTGTGGTGGAAAACACCTCTGCGTGCACGATAAGCAAACTGGAGTGGGTCCATCAGGGGGTCAGTTGCTCTTACGATGTGCTGTTTTATGATCTTCTCCATGGCCTTCATCACCAGGGAGCTGAGGGCCACAGGACGAAGATCATTCAGAGACTTTGGGTTGTTTCTTTTGGGGATGGGGGTGACTGTGGAGTGTTTCCACAGCTGGGGACGGTGTGACTGTCAACTGAGCGTTGAAATGGAGTCTGGAACAAACTTCCTAGTTGCCCTGCACAGTGCCTCAGAACTCGACTGCTGATGTTGTCAGGGCCGGGTGAGCTCCTCTCCCTGGTCCTCCTGAGGACTCTCACCACGTCCTCAGTCCTGAAGGTGAGTGCAGAGCTGCCAGCTTTGAGTGAGGATCTGGACTCCTCAAGCTGGGCCATGTTGTCCGTCTCACACCTGGTGTAGAAAGCGTTGAGGTCGTCAGGGAGGGAGGAGCGGTTGCTGCTCTCTGGGTGGTGACTGCAGTATTCACAGAGGCCATGGTTTGAGGCCCTGCCAGGCTGAGCGGAGGTCCCCTGTGGTGAATTTTTTTCCAGCTGTGTTTTTGTACTCCAGTTTAGCAGTTTTTATGGCCCTCTTGCCCTCCTTTTTATCCAGAGCAGAGCCGGTGAAGAAAATCCTCCTTGTAGTGTGAGGATACTTTCCTCTGTCCACTGCATGATGTCTTTGGTGACCTTTTTAATCCTCTTGATGACTTGAGTGTAAGCAGGGGCCAGCAGGATGGTGTGGTGGTCTGCTGAGCTGAGAGGAGGGAGGGGTAGGGCTTTGAATGCATCTGGTACAGAGCCATAGCTTTTATCCAGAGTCTTCCCCTCACGTGTGCTGCATGTAACATACTGTTGGTATCCTATAAGATAAGATAAGATAAGATCAGATCAGATCAGATCAGATCAGATCAGATAAGATAAGATAAGATAAGATAAGATAAGATAAGATAAGATAAGATCAGATCAGATCATCTTTATTAGTCCCACATGTGGGAAATTTGTTTTGTCACAGCAGAAGTGGACAGTGCAAAGTTATATAGCAAAAATGAGAGAACACTGGAATACAATAAGAATAATATACTGTGCACAACTGTACAGAATAGAAAAGAATAAACTAAAATACTATATACAATAGAATAAAATAAAATATACAATGGGATAAAAATAGAATACAAATGCTTTATACAACTAAGTAAAAATACAACTTTGCACTTAGTCTTATTGCACATGTGTGGGTTTGTGTGGTAAATGGCCTGTATTTGTATAGTGCTTTACTAGTCCCTAAGGACCCCAAAGCGCTTTACACATTCAGTCATCCACCCAGTCACATACTGGTGAATATGTGTTTGATCAGTTAAAGTCTTTGTTGTGGAGTCTGACATCAGTGGGGAGGAAAGACCTGCAAAATCTCTCCGTCCCACACTGTGGGTGCTGCAGCCACTGAAGGAGCTGCTCAGTGCTGTCAGAGTCTCCTGCATGGGGTGGGAGATGTTGTTCCAACAAGGATGACAGCTCAGCCACCGTTCTCCTGTCACTCACCACCTCCACTGGGTCCAGAGGGCATCCTAGAACAGAGCTGGCCCTTCTGATCAGCCTGTTTAGTCTCTTCCTGTCCCGGCAGAGATGTTGCCACCCCAGCAGACCAGACTTTAAGTGACTTGTCAGGGGAACAGTGGTTTAAATCACCCAGGATGAACTTGGGAGAGTCCGGTGATAATTGTTCCAGTTGGTACAGATTGTTGGTGAAGTACTCTGTGGCTTTAGCTGCATCAGCTCTGGGGTTGATGTAAACCAAGATGATGAAAAGCTGTGGGAATTCTCGGGTGAGGTAGTCGGGGCGCAGGGAAACAGCCAGAAGCTTGATGTCTGTAGTGTACAGCTTCTCCCTCACAGTGACTGTAGAGGACCAGCTGTTGTTTAAATACAGACACACGCCGCCGCCTGTCCAGATGAAGAAGTGGTGAAAAGCCATCAATGTTCAGGCTGCAGCCGCAGCTTGATGAGGGAGTCCCTGGTGTAGGTGAGCCTTGGGATCATGTCGAGTGTCGAAAACAAAATCACAAAAATTAGGAAAAGGAAAATAATACAAATATACTGAGTAGACGGTGAAAAACAACAACGAAAACAGCATTAAAGTTAGAAAAAGAACGTAAAACTGCTCAGCTGACTGGCCGGTCAACGGCAAGAGCAGCGACCCAAAACCGAGACAGTCTGACCTCCTTAACTAACTCAAAACAGGAGAAAACTGGTGATCAAAAGAAACAGCAGCTCACCTCTACCCACTCCAATCCTCATCTCTGTTTTCGTACTTTTTATTTAGACTTTTTATTTAGACTATTTAGACTATTCGGGTTTCCCTTAAAGCCTTATTTAAGGCACATGCTGTGGCTGACTCCTCTGCGATTTCCATTCACCTCCCATGGCCGGCCATCCTTCAAACTGCTCAGCCATTGCTGGATCTGCCCTATTGGACTTCATTTTTATCCGACTTTTCCAGTGGTGTACTCGCTGCTTCGGACCTGGATTGGAACCTCTGAGACTCCTAAGCAAGCTGAGACGCGCCTCTGTCAGGGATGAGGTGGCTAAGAGCCGGATGGCATTGTTTAACTCAAGCGAATAAAACCTTCATCCTAAATGATCTTTTCCTCACCCTGCAGCTGGATGTTTTGCTCCTGACCAAACCTTGGATTCACCCCGGTGAACTTTTCTCCTTCTCTGAACTCCTTCCCCCTGACTGTTTTTTTCCCAGCTCACCGAGACTTCCAGGGAAGGTTGGAGGCCAAGCCACAGTTTTCAAAAATAAACTTAAACTTCAGCGACCGCCTACTCCTACTTTCTCCTGCGTCGAGGCTCAATTATTTGACCTGACTGGCCCCCCTGTGACTCTCTGTGCTGTGATTTATCAGCCACCCAAATACAATAAGTCTTTTATTTCCGGATTTGCAGATTTTCCAGCTTCTCTTTTTTAAAATTATGACCGTGTTCATATTTCTGGTGATTTTAATATACATATCTGCTGCAAGAGGGACTCCTTTGTGGAGGACCACAAGAGTCGTGCGCATTGAAATAAAGTATTCTGTGCTTAAATAATGAATTGTAGAATAAATTCTGCATTTGTAAATTCATTTTTGAATTCCACTTTAATAAAGTCATTTTCAAAATGCTTTTTAAAATGGTGATTCCACTCCTCATATCAAAATTCATTTCCCGTTCCTGTTTGCTCAGGGATTAACATTTGGATTAGCTACTTCATTTTAAAAATCCTGCTGCAATGCAAATTAGCCACACCGTGGGATGTAAGGAGCTCTCTGATTGGTTGGACCAATGACTGTAGAAAGTCACTGGGTTGGACAGACACAGGCTGCCAGCCTGGATTTTTCTTCTCATAGCTTCACCCTGCTAAGAAGTGTGTGTGCTTGTGCAAAGGCCGTTCAGCCTCAGGATTTACACTCGGCTCGACACGGAAATGTGAAGAATGAAGGGACCCTGCAGCGAAACGGAGAGCTCAACCTCTGACTGAGTGCCTGTTTATGCAGTCTGACCACCTGTTGAAGGTAACATGGCTAACGCTAGTTTATGAAAGTTTTACGTCGCAGCTGTACGAGCTAGCTATGTGTTTTGTGAGCTGCTGTGTTCTTCACAAATAAAGCTGGAAGCAGCTCACACTATTAGAACCAGCACTGAGGCCTATTACATTTATACAGTGTTAGAGCAACGGCTGCAGCCTACAGCCTTTAAACTAGCGATTAAAATGCTGACAGTAAACTCGTCAGTCCAGATGTTACCACATTACTTTGTGATACTTACAGTTAAAACAACTGAGACAGGCTGATTAAAATAACAGCTGTCAGCTCTCTCATTCCTTATAGGAAGATCACACTACTGTTTTCAGTTCATTTAATATGTGAGTGCACAGATTCATTCTCAACTGGACATAAATGATGATCAAAGGATTCATCATTTATGATGAATAAAGAATTCACCAAATCCCACCCTCTAACACAGTATGCTGAATCTTAGCATTGAATGTCCAGTATATTCTAATCAGTGCAATTTATACCAGGGGTCCCCAATCCCAGTCCATGAGGGCCGGTGTCCCTGCAGGTTTTAGATGTGTTCTTGATCCATCACAGCTGATTTAAATGAATAAATTACCTTCTCAACATGTCTTGTAGTTCTCCAGAGGCCTGGTAACGAACTAATCATGTGATTCAGCTGTGTTGACCCAGGGTGAGATCTAAAACCTGCCCAGACACCGGCCCTCGTGGACTGGGATTGGGGACCCCTGATTTAAACATTCACTGCACCTACAGTATCTACACTTGTGAGGTGCTACAACATGCTGGTCCTGCAGGGACCAAACGTCTCCTGAAAAACATCCATAGAAAAGAATCTTTGACTGTCTGAGCTCATTGTCATATTCTCCACACTGCTGTGACCTGCTATATGTTTGTATTCAGCTTCCAGGGCACGCTTATATCACATTCATGTTTTGGGGCGTGAGCGAGTGTGATGGAGCGAGCCACTCAGACGTGAGAACACAGCGGCCATTTTGGGAAAAAGTGTCTTTTATTTAGCCAGAAATGCACAAATATCCAACAGGAAGTGACACGGGGCCTCAGAGAGGTCAGCTGATCAGAACTGAAGTCAAACAACTTCACTCCAAACTAACTGCTCAACACAATCAAAGTGAGCCGACCCACAAGAAACAAAGAGGACTTACATACTGGCTGATCAGAGCAGTGTGAGACATGAGGGCAACACAAATACCAACAATCATCCAACAACAACACAAACATGGGCCCCCAATGAGAGGGCCGTGCTGGGTTTGGTCCAATCAGCACTTCCTGTGTAGAACTACCAGCAGCCCTCAGCAGTCACATGGAGCCTTCAGCAGCAGCAAAACAAAGAAATGTGACAAAGACAGAATTTAACTGTGTTGTACAAAAGCTCACTAAATGTGCTCCAAGTAGAACTAATGGATTTCACCAAAGTCCAAATGAATGAGTGAGATATATGAACAAGAAGTGTGAGTCATTATATTTGTGTGTGCAGTGTGTGTGAAACTAACACAACTCATACTGCACCAAAGTGTTGCTGCACGGGGTCACTCACTGCATAGTTGTGTGTCTGCAGGTGCGCCCGTCACACCAAACATCTTTGGCTGTGGCTGTTCCACAGCTGCAGCTCCAGGGTGAATAATCTGCCCGGCAACAGGCTCTGATAGGCCCGTTTAAACAGTCTGACTGCAGACACGTGATGGTGTCCTACTGTATTGTGCAGCTTTTTAAAGCTCTGAACTTGAGCCTGTGCTGGACTGTTTATAAATCCCACTCCTGCTGAGTTTCTGACCATTACCACCCACTTCTGCTGTTTTTGTGTGTGACCCCGCCCACACCTGCAGATATACTATATGATGAAATAAGTTTCTATGCACAGAATGAATTATTTCAGTAGAACAAGAAGAGAATCAATAAAAACACAAAAGTCTCTGAGCTTTTGATCACAAATACACAGCAACAATAATCACAATAATAATCAGAAAACCCTGAGACACATTTCAAAGAAACACATTCAAACTTGCTGAACATCACAGTGAACACGATGGCTCTCAGGACCCGCTGTCTATTTTTAGCTGCCCGTTCCCGCCAGCAGCTCCTGCAAGATTGCGTTGGGTCCCAGTCCCAATGCAGGGCTCTACTCTGAACATCCAAAGTGTTTGTAGTGACCAACAGAGCCATCATAGTCTCTGCTGTTACGCAGCATCTGTATGTGGAGTTATCAGAAAGCAGCACAAAGCAGAGCTTCAGTCAGACAGATCACTGTGTGCTGTGTAGAGACTGTTGCGGTGCAGTGGGTGGAGCCTGAATACTGTTAGCTGGTTTCAACTGTGCACCTGTCAGCTGTAAGGGGCTGATGGGAAATCAAAAAATCCCTTTCAGCAATAAAAAAGAAAAAAATTGTTTAATGATTTTAATGTTTAATGATGGAGGACCAAACCACTTTTTTTTGTTGTTTTCCTGCTTTAATTAAATAACTTTCTGTGAACTCACTCAGCTATTGTCACGGGTTGCTCTGAGGATCCACGCGCAGGACTCCAGAGTTGCGATTTAACAGAGAAAGTTTATTTACAATTTCTTCACCAAGTGTATTTACAGGCTGTGCGAGGACTGTGCTATTACCAAGACATGAGGGGCTCCAGGGAAAAAAGGGGAATCACACACGTCCACTCCGACCTCTCTCTTTCCACCAGTGAGCAGTTGCACCTTCCACACTTCACATGGGGAAACACGGGGACGGGGACAGGTCCACAACAGTCCAGCGCCGAACAGCAGACCTCCTAGTTCTGAAATACAAGCTGGTCTGATGAGGCCCAGGTGTTCCCAATCCAGGAAGGCGTGGGCCAAGGGTGTGAACCCACCATGAATGCTGCCCCGGCCAAACAGGAGAGAGAAAGATTAAATAACTTTCTATGAATTCACTCAGTTATGTTCTCACGGTGAGGAAATAACTTATTGTAACTCCGAAATGACAACACAGCCACGGCTACTTCAAGACGGGCGCTTCGCTGCATTTATTGAACGCCGTGAAAACTACAAACATAAAACACAAAGGCTTTAAGCGCGTCAGTCTATTAAAAGTAACACTTGTGTTTTAAAAATAAACAAATACCTTGTGGGCGCCTGCCACTTCGGAGGTCCTAGAACAATAACTTTACAGTCCTGTGCATTCTAATTGAAAACATAAAATAATTAGAACACCATACATCACAAATTTTCACAATATTACAATACAGTTATATCAAATACCTTGAACAGCTGGTAGACTAACCAGGCCTTTGCAGATAGCTCACTGAACTCCTTAGCGTGATTATTAAACGTGGGCTCACAGCCTATATCATCACACCCAAACCTCACGATAATAGCGGTGTAACAAAACTTGTTCTTTGTGACAAGATAAACACACCCTTACAATATTGACCACAGAAATGTACAAGCAAGAACATTTTCACTGCTGGAGCCATCTATTAAACTTCGTTATACATAAGCCGTTTCTGTGACACTTAGACGTATAACAGCAGGACCTGGTTATCTCACCCGTGCCTGCACTAATATTATAACTGAGTACTCATGATGAACTCAGTGATTCAGGGTTTTCCCACACACGGAGCTCCGTTACAAACCTGAATAAGGTTGTTGACATGGCACAACAGGCCATCTTCAAGAAGCTTTAAAAAACAAAAACAATGAGTTTCAATATGTATGATTGTTTTTTGGCTTTTTTCAACACGTAAATGCTAAAAACATCATCATCATCATTTATTTATTTATATAGCACTTTAAAAACACACCTGGTAGACCAAAGTGCTGTACAATACTAATATGCACACAGTGTTGGGAAGGTTACTTTTAAAATGTATTCCATTACAGAATACAGAATACATGCCCCAAAATGTATTCTGTAACGTATTCTGTTACGTTACTTAATGAGAGTAACGTATTCTGAATACTTTAGATTACTTAATATATTATCATGCTGTTTACAACTACATGAATGTACTATTGCTGTGATTTATTACTGTTACTGAAGGTCCGCGACTCCGAACCGTAGTAAAGGGACCTCTGACTAATATGTCGGGTTCGTGTCCGGCTCAAAATAGCTTTCCTTTGTTGTGTGGGTCAACTTTGCTTGCGACAGACAGAGAGAGGCGTTGAAAGGCTGCTCCAATGGAACTTGTTGTTTTTGGAGGGAAACACGAACACAGTGTACAGTCGAGTCTTAATAGCTTACTTACAACTGGGCTCGTCAGGCACTCTTCTTGGCTGCAGTGGTTATTATTATATTTACATGCTTCCAG
>NW_005188542.1:17646-18799 GCF_000239375.1 Pundamilia nyererei
GTGACATCACAACAAACCTCATTATAAATCAAGCTGCTAAAATAATGAAATATACATATAAACATATGTAACAAATTAAAATGCACTGCATCGTGACAATATAGTAACAGTGTGAGACAAAATGCACAAGTGGAACAAACAATATTTGAATGACTTCAATTACTTTAACTGTGCTTAATCGCTCTGTAACCGGAACAGGAAGTGACTCTGTGGGACGTCAAAGGTCACACAAGGAAAATAAAAGCTCCCAAAATATAAATACAGAAAATAAATATATATACATGTGCATGTCCATAAACAAGACTGACAAATGAAAATAGCACCACAGGATGGATCTTTGGTGAGATACAAATGATCTTTTTAATACACCTGTTACACATGCATGGAGCATGCAGATTCACAAAAAAGTAAAGAATCTAAAAATAAAAAATAAGAATCTATCTACCTGGTGTAATTGACCTCAAATTGACTCATGGAGTCTCTGTCTGTGTGTCCTCAGTTTCCCAGCATGCCTCAGCTGTGGAGCTGTATGAGGGGGACTCGTTCATCCTGCCCTGTCAGTTTGACACTTCTAGATTGTTTGACCCCACAGTGGTGTGGAGTCGCTCCGACCTCAGTCCTCCAACCGTCCACCAGCGTCAGCTTCAAGGGGACGAACTGAAAGATCAAAACCAGCGTTACAGCGGCCGAACATCCATGAAGACTGACGCTCTGGAAACTGGAGACCTCAGCCTGAACCTGACCAACCTCCAACTGTCTGACAGCGCCACCTACACCTGCTCCATCAGAGACTTTGGAGATGAACTGAGTCGGAGTGATGTACAGCTGCAGGTCAAAGGTCAGCAACAAACATCTGCTGTAGACACATCTGACATCACTCAGATAAAACTTTATTATTTTAACACAGTCAGAATAACCATGTTAGCTTTATGAGTAAAGTAAAGGCCTCTTCATTAAATTCATTCAGTCAGAGGTCAAAGGTCACGTTGTTCTTTGTGTTTCTCCACAGAACGGTTTCCATCCTGGGCCAGAGCTCTCCTGGTTCTCCTGGTTCTTCTTGTGGTTTCTGGAGGTCTTCTATTTTATTTCCGGCACTATTTCATGTCAGGTGAGTGTCTCCTACTACACTACCCATAATGCCGATGGTCAGCAG
>NW_005188543.1:0-3327 GCF_000239375.1 Pundamilia nyererei
AACGCAACAAACAACACAACACAGTATATTAACTTAGTATAAAAAAGAAGAATAAGTGTATGTGTATTGCACACTGTTATTATTGCACATTAATTATTATTGCACCTTGTTATAAATATAAATATTATTGTTATTGTTTTAAACATTGTTACCTCCCCCCTAAAAAGAAGAAGTTATTTAATAATTCTCCTAATTTAAATAAAGCAATCTGGGAGAAACGCCACTCTGTGTAAGTGAAGCAGCAAATTGTTGTGGTATTGCACTTTGTAGACGGTTCCTGAGCGCTTCACTCACACCCAACTGCACCTGGAGACCTGCGGCATTTATTTTATCGTTAAGCCGCTGATGGCGTTCTAATAACCTTTGTTCTGTGTTATTGATCCAGAGAGTTCAAATATGTGACATTATTTCAAACTTAACCTTGAAAAGTGAGCAATATAGTTCTTTAAGTGAATCAAAGGATAAACTTAATGATCCAAACTGAAACCAAATAGAGGCTCTGCTCTTTCCACGGAGAATCACACGCCCACGCCTCGGAGGGTTTATCAACGTCAAGTCCAGACTTGCGAGACTCAGAGCCTGTTCAACCGGTTTTCTGGATAAGAGCTTGGGCAGAAAATCCAGTGAGCAGTGAGGCAGGAATGGCTGAGTGTTGAGATGTGGATTCATTCGGATATGAGCGGAGTGATCAGGACTCTGTGCTGGCTGTTCTTCTTTGAAGGATGATGAAGAAGTTGTTGCTGTTCCTGCTCCTCGGTAAGAAACTCCGAACATAAGGAAACGTTTTTGAGTTTGGAAACTGCGCATTTCAGACCGGAAATGTTCACAACAGCCAGAAATGCGTTTCATGGATACCTGAGTAAGAGAAATTGTGACTGGGTTATTTGTTTATTGGTTGAATCATGTATTTTTTTAGTCGATTCTCCCAAAGTTTTGTGGTTGTTGTTGCTGTTGTTGTAACTGAAATGAGTAAAGAAAATGAACAGCCTATTTATGTAAGATAATTCATCATTTTATTGGGGGGGGTTATATTGTTTGGGTCTGATTATTGGGTTGGTCATAACCCCCCTGGAAATTATGCCCCCTGCTTTGTATGACCATACTGCTCTTACAAACAGATAACAAAAGTGGGTTAGCGTCACTGGTGCTTCTATAGTTGTCTTCATAATTATCAAAGAGATACTTCAGAATTTATATTAATCAATGCATGTTTGCACCATTTGTATGTGGAGTCCCCCAGGGCTCAATACTTGAATCAATTCTGTTTTCTGTCACCTGTGGGCCATAATTAATAGTTTTAGTGGTTTCTCCTACCATTGCTATACAGATGACACACAAAATAACAAACATACACAGAGCCCTACATGGACAGACTCTTCTTATATAGAAAAGCTTCTTAAAACCTTATCAGAGCAGCCTCTCCGATCCTCTAACCAGGGTCTGTAGGTGTCACAGCTAGCAGGTCAGACTCAGTTGCAGGCTACGCATCACGTTCACAGATCTTAACTTTATTAAACATCAGGTACAATATGTAGAAAGTGAAGGAATCAGGGAACGGTTCCACAGGTTGGCGAGGGGGAAAACAGGTACTACACTTCACACATTCCTCTCACTCTGCTCTCGTCCTCACATACAGCTCCAGTCCTCCACTCCACTCGGCACTCACACACACTTTTCTCGCAGGCAGACACTCACATTCAGTCTTCCACTAGAAAGCAGGGTTACAGAGTGGTTCCAGAATCTACAGACAAAAAGGGAGTAATCACCACCAGGATACAAACAAATCGCACAGTTCTATAAAGCTGGGATTTGCACTATGTTAACTCAATATTCCAGCAATGAGATGTTCTGAGCTGCTCCCTTTAGTAGCGTTCAAGAAATAATGATGAGCCACAGGTGAGTGATTAGCAGCAGGTGTGTATGCCAAAGGTGGGGAGCTCCATCCTGGCCAAGTTATACAGGAAAAGGAGAGAACATGCCTGTGTTAACAAGTTATTGTTAACACAGGCATGGATCAGGCTCTGATGGTAAATAATATTCTTCTTACACACAGATTTCTGGTGCAGTAGTTTGTAAAAAAGCAGCCTCCTCTGGATAAACCATGAACTCCACCTGAGATATCAGATTTATGAAGAGACCAGCTGTTTCATTTCAAGATGCACAAATGCATGAATTTCTAACACAGCAGTTCACTCTCACTCTGAAACGTAACAACTGATCTGCTGCTTAACTGACCTGATCAATGTATTATTATCATTAACATGATGCTATATACTGATCCTTTAAGTTTTTTCATTGCAGTGTCTGAAGATATCTCAGGGTATTTTTAGTTACATTTTACACTGGCAGAAGGAGAGTTTTCACCAGTCTGACTTATTTAAGGTCACAGTGGGCGTTATGCGGCCCACAGTGCACAAAATGCAGTGTACAATGAGTGTAACATCCCTGGTTTACAGATCTCTCACAGAATGTAGTTTTTTCACTTAGTTTAAATGTGTAAAAATTAAATTGTCTTTTTCTTTGACTTCTTTGACCCATCTAATGCTTAAACTAGTCTCTATAGTCCCTGCAGATAACATGACCTGTGGCCTACTTTGGCCACACTGGGACAAACACACAGCAAGCTATTAATTTGTGTTTCTGTTGGTGTCTCCTTCCAGTTTCCCAGCATGCCCTGGCTGTAGTGGTGGAGGTAAATGAGGGGGAAATGTCTGTCCTGCTGCCCTGTCAGTTCTCGGGTTTTATACCAGAGGACTCCACAGTGCTGTGGACTCGCTCTGATCTTGATCCCAAATCTGTCCATGTGCGAGGAGAAGGGGGAGATGATCTCAGAGTACAAAACCAGCGATATAGCGGGCGCACATCAATGAGACCTGATGCTCTGGACACTGGAGACTTTAGCCTCACTTTGAGAAAACCAACAAAGACTGATGCTGGGAAATATACCTGCTCCATCAGTGATGGAGGAGAAGAACTGAGACTGAGAGATATCCAGCTGCAGGTCAAAGGTCAGCCACAAACACCTTGTGTACAGGTCACAGATCCTTCATAGACATTGAGCTTTAATCCTAGAAACTGCAGCAGAAATGGAGAATTGAGAATTTTCATCCAGTTAGTCCTGATGTAAATATTACACTCATGCTAGGAACTAGGGCTGAACGATTATGGAAAATAATCTAATTGCGATTTTTTGCCCCAATATTGCGATTGCGATGCGATATGCGATTTATTTTTTAAGGTCTTTGTCTTCTGTATTATTAAACAAAGACAAGCAATACATCATATAGTATGGCCAATACTATATTACATTAATTTTAAACTGTTCTT
>NW_005188543.1:4513-5514 GCF_000239375.1 Pundamilia nyererei
AGAGTATAATCGCAGCCTTTGCGGTTAGAAAATTGCACTTGATCATGTCGCGATATTATCGCAAATGCGATATATCGTTCAGCCCTACTAGGAACCACTTGAATATGTGTACGTATCAGTGTGATTTGTAAATCAGAGTGTAACTGACTGTAATGTTTAAAATTTTAAGGTTTTACACATTACATTTATCCAAGATTGTCTATGACAGTTGCCTGCTGACCATGATACTTGTCCCTTGAAATCTATGATATGAAATCTGTGATGATTTTGTGTATCCATCTCTTGGGATCTGAGCATGAACAGTTTTTCTATAGTCCAAACTTATTTATTTAGTCTTTGGCCCAATGCTTTCTTGAGTGAAAGCTCAAACCCTTGCTGCAGTTTAACTTGATTTTAAAAGCTGTTCATCTCCTGTATCTCCAAAGTCAGCCTCCTTATCAAGTCCCCCTTCACTATGTTTACCACCTGTTTCCTGTTTTATTTTGTTAGTCCCTGTCCTGTCTGTGTGTGGTGTATTCTTCTTAGCTTCCTTTGTCTCGTTATGTCACATTAGTCCAGCTGTGTTTCCATCCTGTTTCTCACTCCTTCATCACTGCCTGTGTATTTATGCCCTGTGTTTGTTGCTGGTCTCTCTGCTTGTCCTCCCCTGTGTTTCTCCTGTTGTAGTTCTCTGTGCTCCCCATCTCAGGTTTCTAGTGCCCACCTTTTGTTCCTTTGTATCACTTTTTAGTTTCCACCCAGTTTAGGTTTTGTTTCAGTGTAGTTGCTGCCTTGTTCAGCTTTTGTTTGTATTTCATTTATTTTCCCACTGTAAAAAAAAACTTCACTCACAATAAGACCTTCATGAATACCAGTATGTGGGTCCTTTCTCTCCCCCCTTCACAGCCATGACAAATTCTATTTGTTCTATTTTCTGCACATTCCAGCTCATAAAATAAAATAGTTTTTGTGTTTACACTCAGTCTTTCAAATAGATGCAAGTAAAACACAGCAGAAAATAA
>NW_005188543.1:5534-7085 GCF_000239375.1 Pundamilia nyererei
ATCAGCAGAGGAAAGTGAAGCTGCTGTGAGCTGATGTCCTGAAGGGCTTTTAAAGAGTCTCTGAGTTTGACAGGAACATGAAGATGTTTGTGGTGTTTGTGATCCTCCTGCACGGTAAGTACACCTTCCTCTCTCTGCTCTCATCATCAGCTTTTCTTTCATCTCTCTCTCTTTAATGTGTTGAAGTGCAGCAGGAGGAGACCGTGCAGGTTTGTGCTTCCCGTCCTCTGAGCAGAACTGAGCAGAAATTTTCCCGTGAATGCATCACAACATTCATTAACATTTCCATTATAACTATGAGCATGTGCAACTACACTAACAGCAGAATACATCTACATTAAACATGTTCAGATGAAGCTGTGATTTCTTGCTGTGATCCACAGCTCACAGATAATTTGTTTGTCTGTTTATGTGTCCTCAGTTTCCCAGCATGCCCTGGCTGTGTTGGTGGAGGTGAATGAGGGGGAAAGATCTGTCCTGCTGCCCTGTCAGTACTCAGGTTTACCACCTGTGGACCCCACAGTAACATGGACTCGCAGCGATCTCAATCCCAATTCTGTCCACGTGAGACAAGAAGAAACCGACGATCTCAGAGGGCAAAACCAGCGTTACAGAGGGCGCACATCGATGAGGCCTGATGCTCTGGACTCTGGAGACTTCAGCCTCACTCTGAAAAACCTCCAGCTGACTGACAGCGGAAAATACACCTGCACACTCAGCAATGAAAGAAATAAAGTTAGAGTGGGAGATGTACAGCTGCAGGTCAAAGGTCAGCAGTACAGTGAAACTCTGCCTGTAAGAAGCTGAAACAGCAGAAATCAAACAAATCAATGTTCATCCAAAGTGTCCTGATAGTCGTAACAGTCTAACAGTCACGGTCATGTCGAGTTAAAGGGGCTTGACACATTAATGATATCTCTTTACTGTTGTGAATTATAATTTTTTACCTTTTCTGGACAAACGTTAGTTCTAAAGATTTGTATTTGTTTGTTCATGTGCAGAGCCTGCACTGATGACGTTTTCAGTAGGAAAAAGTAAAGCAAAGAAACAGAATTTAGGTTTAATGGGTGGTCACATAAAATAGAAACATTTAAGCTTTTTTCCTGTTAAAAGGAACTTTTCCTTCTCACTGTCACCAAGTGCTTAGATAGCATTATTGCAGAGTGACCTCAGGTCAAGGTTGTTGTAATTTCAGGCTCTTTGACATCAGTGCTTCAAATCTTTACGTTCACTGAAGAAGAGCAATAAAGTAAATGTAGCTTTGAAACAGGAAGCAGTTATTATTTAACTTTTATTGTTGAAAAGTATGGTTCTTGTATACAATCACGATTGGCAAAACATACCCAGATTAGATCAGTGCTACGACTCCCATTGTCTGCTTCTACAGCTGATGTTGTGGTTTGTTGTCCTCACAGACCAGCAAGTGGTGGTTAAAGTGGAGGAAGGCTCAGACTCCGTCATCCTGCCCTGTAAAACAACACCTGACCTGCCTGAGGCCACCACAGTGGAGTGGACTCGCTCTGACCGAGAACTCATGATGATCCATGTGTA
>NW_005188543.1:7888-9781 GCF_000239375.1 Pundamilia nyererei
CTACACCTGCACCGTCTACAGCCGGAGGCAAAAGATTCTGATGAAGAAGGAAGTGCTGCTCACTGTCAGAGGTCAGTTCTGTAGATACAGGTCAAAGGTCAGATTCATTGTAATAGTGTGCCAAGTATCAGTTGGCTCAAAGCTCCTCCGTTCCTTCAATACACAAACTTTTTCATGTCCCATCTATAGTCGGTCATTTCTGAGACTGGAACCAGTCAGAACGGATTTTACTGGAAATATTTTAACTTATCCAGTCAACAAAAATCATTTTAGTGCTCATGCTGTCCTCACTAAAGTTTGTTTAGAGACAACATAATTTTAGCTATTGTTCCCAGCACCTTATCGTCAAAGAAACAGGCTGCTTGTTGTGATTCAACGATGGAAATAAATTCTCTCTCTCTTTTTGTACAACTGTACAAAGAAAAGGAATACAAAATACATCATAAAGAGAATAACATTGCTCTAGTAAAAGATACTTTGTTGTCATCTCAGGTGATAAGGTGGAGGTGGATTCAGGGGTGGAGTCTGTCCAGCTGATCTGCAAAACCACAGTTTTCCTGCCTAAAGACGCTAAAGTGGAGTGGAAGGACATGAAAAACAGGAAGGTCCACGTGTATGAGAACGGCTCTGACCAGCCTGAAGAACAGGAGCAGGATTACAGAGGCCGAACGAAGATGAATGAAGACCTGCTGAAAACTGGAGACCTCAGTCTGACCCTGAAACACCCCACAGAGAGCGACACAAACACCTACACTTGTACCCTCTACAATCAGCAGGGAAACATCCTGATGAAGAAGGAAGTGCTGCTCATTGTCAGAGGTCAGTTCTGTAGATACAGGTCAAAGGTCAGCGTTTATTTAAAATGATCTGAGCAGTTAAATGTCAAAGAATCTAACAGATATAACCAGTTTGAACAGGTGACTGTTGTCATTTTTACATTATTAGCTTTAACAGTGTAGTCCCATCCCATCAGGTGTCAATTACCCACAAATAAAAATAAGAGCGTTTTCTTCTCTCTGTCTTCCTGTCTGCTTCTGCTCATCATCATCAAATGTGTCCAGTCAGAAGGGATTTTACTGGAAAAGTTATCCAGTCAAATAAAACATTCTCAATGCTGCTGCTCATGTCATCATGTCGTGCTTTGTTTCTCTCAGTTCACAAGGTGGAGGTGGATTCAGGCAGGGAGTCAGTCCAGCTGCCCTGCAAAACCTTAGTTCAAGTGTCTAAAGACATTAAGGTGGTGTGGAAGGACAAATACGGAAAGGTCCACGTGTATGAGAACGGCTCTGACCAGCCTGAAGAACAGGAGCAGGATTACAGAGACCGAACGAAGATGAAAAAAGACCTGCTGAAAACTGGAGACCTCAGTCTGACCCTGAAATACCCCACAGAGAGAGACAACTCCACCTACACCTGCACCGTCTACAGCAGGGAGGGAAACATCCTGATGAAGAAGGAAGTGGAGCTGAAAGTCAGAGGTCAGTGGTGTAGTTACAGGTCTGAGGTTTGAATCTTGCTTTCTAAGTAGTTGTGATGAGTAGAAATAAAAAGTTAACTGAAGGCAAAACTGGTTCCCAGTGAAGGAGCCAAAGTGAACTGACTGATTATGGAATTTTAAAGTGGCCCTAAATTAATATGAAGATAAGAAGATAACTCTTTATTGTCATTGCACAGTCACACAACACAACACGATACGACACATCACAACGCAACACAGTATAATAACTTAGTAATAAAAAAGAAGAATACGCTGTATTTGTATTGCACTGTATATGCTGTGTGGGAGTGATAGCTTTGTAGCTTGAACCCATCCGCTGGAACGTTGAGGACAATATAATTACACAGCAAAGCAAGACACAAGTAGCCCACAAGTAGGCAAAGTTCTTCAAGTTT
>NW_005188543.1:11716-12637 GCF_000239375.1 Pundamilia nyererei
TGTCATGTTTAAGTTATAAGTTTGTGCTTTTCTGTCTTCTCAGTCCAAAAACTGGAGGTGGATTCAGGGGTGGAGTCTGTCCAGCTGCCTTTCAAAGCCACAGGAAACCTGCCTGAAGACACTAAAGTGGAGTGGAAGGGTAAATACGGAAAGGTCCACGTGTATGAGAACGGCTCTGACCAGCCTGAAGAACAGGAGCAGGCTTACAGAGACCGAACGAAGATGAACGAAGACCTGCTGAAAACTGGAGACCTCAGTCTGACCCTGAAACACCCCACAGATGGAGACACACAAGTCTACACCTGCACCGTCTACAGCAGGGAGGGAAACATCCTGATGAAGAAGGAAGTGCAGCTGAAAGTCAGAGGTCAGTGCTGTAGAAACAGGTCAGAGGTTTGCATCATCTAATTTTCTGCTTCCAGTCAGTAGTGTATTTTGTATTAGTATCCATCCATTCTCTTATCCTTGTCAGGGTTATGGGGGGTTGGAGACCATCCAGCTACCACAGAGCGGACAGGTCACCTAACACATAGAGACAGACAGACGTTCATTCGCACTCACACTCACACCTTTGGGCAGTTTAGAATTACCAATGATCTAACGGCACTAACCGCATGGAGGAACCCGGAGAGAACCCACGCGGACATGGGAGTGGAATCAAACTCAGGGCCTTCTTACTGTGAGGCAGCTTTAAATGATTACTACTATATTCATTTAAAGCTGCCTGAGGGTGAAAGCGGTTTCCCACTGAAATGTCTCTGATTGAGTTTGGGGCCAAAGGGAGCTGACTGATGGTAGCATTTTAAAATGCTACCTCAAAAATGTATGCTAAAAATATCTTACAAAAAATCTTTAACACTTTTTGTTGAGACAAACTCATGAAAGCAGAGACGTTAAAGTTTGGTTACTGTGCTGTGAAAA
>NW_005188543.1:13701-14913 GCF_000239375.1 Pundamilia nyererei
TTTTATTAAAGACCCTCAAGGTCACCTTACATTAGTACAAGAAAATCACAATGAAGGGTATGCAATTTTGAATACATGAGTTTTAAGATGCGATTTAAAAGTGGTATTAAGTATATCAAATATATTAACCCTCTCAGGCTCAAATTAAGTTTTTGTTGCTGATGCACAAAAAGAATACCTGCAGTGGTTTCTGAAAGTGGAGTCATCTCTGTGCTGGTCCTTATCGTAGCAACTGATGCTGCCGGCCACAGCGTTAGATTACAGATGCTAGAATACAACATTTGTATTAAAGGAAATTGTCACGGCTGTGCAGGGCGGATTGGACTCAAACAGATTAAACACCGACACCGGATGAACGTGGCAAGAATTTATTACAACAAGTGAAAAAAAACGTGAATACACACTAATATGGAGTTTAGTGGCTATATACAGGTGGAGGGAAATAGTGACTGAGTGAAAACTGTGATTATAAACACTTGGGCTGGGGGATATATACAAAGGTTAGGGCAGATGCACACACTGTGAGCTGGGACTGCTATGACTGACACAAAATGGTTGGCAAAAGTGACCAGCAACCAGACTGAGTAAGCGGTGACAGTTTGCAGGCGTGGTCTGTGGATTTAGCTGAAGACAGAGCAAAAGATTAGCACAAATACTAACAATCGGCAAGAGACATGAACGGATTAGCACTAACGGTGATTAGCAGACGTTCAGGCGACGAGCGGTTGTGAGCGCTGGTCTTAAATACTGCCGACATAATCAGCCTCAGGTGCAGCTCCCAGGTGGAAGGAAGGTCTCCACCCAGAGGAGGAGCCCTAGAGCACAGCAAACAAGCATGCCACTCACCCGCACCATGACAGGATATAGTTTAAATGATAGACTTCTGACAGATTCCAATATGTCCATGTGTGTGAGCAGTCTTCTTCACACATTAAAGTGTGTGGTGGAATCAAGACTGTTTATGTCACGCATCCCACCCCTAAGAAATATTATAAAACACTGCATAAAGGTCATGAAGGCCTGGATTTCCTGTTTCCAAATTCAGAGAAACTGAAGTTATTACATTTGGACCTCACACTCTCAGAAACATGGTTTTGGATACAATAATTAATTTTGATGGCATTACCTGTTTCTGCGTGTAACCTTTCAGTCAGTGTTGGGAAATGGAGGCAGGTGTGTTCATGAATGATCAGGCTCCATTATATCTTAGAA
>NW_005188543.1:15999-17273 GCF_000239375.1 Pundamilia nyererei
TTAGAGTTTAAGTGTACTCAGTTTAGGCAGAAGCCCAACAGAGAAAGGTAAACCACAGATAACCACAGTAAACATACTCAGTATGGGTTTCACTAAGGTAAATAAATCCTGACTGTGATGAACTTTGCTGATATTATATCCTCCTGCGCCCTGTACTACAAAGCAAGGTCAGCATCCAGTTCCATCAGTGTAATAGAGATTTAGCAACAGCTAAAACAAATTAAAAACCTGTGTACAGTTTCAAAAACCTTAAATTAATAAGCACGTTGTTGTGACAAGGCGATGCACAGTTTGTGTCGCTCTGTGGTTTCAGTAAAGTATGGCTGAACCTGCACATATAGAACATATTCTGCCAGCACAGGATCTGTGATGCTTTTAAAACATGCTGGAAATAAAAGAATCACTGAAAACATGACGGTTCCAAGTGATTTTAAAACAAAACTCTGAAAATAACCAACAGTTTGAGTTGTTGTTGTCTCAGCTGCAGACTCGCTGCTGTTCGAAGGTTTGAGAGATTTTGCTGTAAGGGTCTGTGTTGAACAGCAGAGCTGGAAAGCATCTAACAGTCATAAACAGGATTGATGTCCACAACCAAGGCGTTTGACTTTATCCAGTCGAGCTTGAGAGAGATCATTCGGCTTCATTGAGCTGTACTGTGGTTTTGATAGAATCTTTTTTCCCCCATAATATTTTCTTTGCCTGTTGCAAGCCATTATCACAGGGTAGCATGCAAAGTTCCCTTATACTATTAGTTAAAAACTGAAGTTCCTTTAAGTCCATACATTTTAAACGTCTCATGTAGACTGTCACAGTCCATTCCCTATCGGTTTGTTTGCAAAAAAAGAAGAAGAAGAAGAAGAGTACTCGCAAGCTGGAATATTAAACAAATTATCAAACTGAAAATATCATTTTAGCTTGTTGTTATTTTCCTGCTTGTTTGTTATGTTTTTCAACAACAAAGATAGCATTAATCTGCTTCCCACTCACATAAAATTGTAATGATGCTTATATTAATGGGGCTTTAAAAGCGATTTGACTGCATCCCAGTGTTTATTAAACCACTTTAGAATTTGTCTAGCAGTGTGAAGGGACATATTAGCATCAAACAATATTGGGCCATAATGAGGGAATACTGTTTGGACCATAGGATACATCTGGTCCTATAAAATGGTCTCATATTCTTTGGTAGCTACTCATAATGCACTGCAATCATGGGACCTATTGTCTCATGAGCTGGATGTCTATACTATTATAGGACCCCTGCCATCCTGTTA
>NW_005188543.1:17293-19555 GCF_000239375.1 Pundamilia nyererei
GTTTGAGACTTTTAGTGTCCATGAAGGTCTCTGCTGCCGTAGATCCTCTGAACTGTGACAGAGGTCTCACTCTGGAGGAAACTCTCAGCACTTTCCAGCAGCTCCTCCATCATGGAGGACGTTCCCTCACTGTAACAGGTGGAGGAGAGAGGAGAGGAAGCACAGGTGGAGGAGAGAGGAGAGGAAGCACAGGTGGATCCTCTGAGGAAGAGGAGCGTTCTCGCAGTAATGTTATTACAGGAGAGGAAAACACAAAAGACATTATCACATCACATTAAAGCATATCAAATCAGCCCATGCTGACTTAGTGTCATATGAACAATTACTCAGTAACCAATAGGAATGCTGCCACTAGATAATCAGAAATGATCAGCAGTTATTCTTGCTGTGGTCATTAAGGGTTTAAGTGTGATGCTGTGTAATCCACAAAACACACGAGTAAAAGAGAAGAGAGCACTCGGTCGTGAAGTGGCTCTTTTTATTTTCATGGCCTCAAACTTCAGCTGAAAACCATTGAATCGGAATCAGACAGTGTTTCAGACTGAACTCAAAGTGAAGTAAAGGAAACTGTGACATCTGAAATGTTCTCACAGGGGTGAAGCCCCCGAGAGGCTTAGTTTAACCAACAAATCAATTAAAGTGATTTAATGGAACAGTCCAAAGCTCCAGAGGTTGTAAACACTGACCCAACATCAAATAATGTCCACAAATAAAAATAAAAAATTCAGCCTTCTTCCTTATAATAACCTCTAAAAGTAATCTAAAGAGTAAGAGTCCTGAAGTATGGATTAGTATTAATATAACAGATGGCAGAAAATATTAAGTGGAGTTCATTTTTTCAAAGGGACCTGGTGAGGAAAAAAGCCTTTGAAAAGCAGAGTTTTGGAGCAGAACATCTTTATGTGACACTGTAGTTTTTGGTTCTTTGCAAAGACAAACAGATGAGGAGCTTTCAGCTCATTTTAAAATTCTGTGGATCTCTGCATGTCCCATTAAAACAACACATTCCTGCTTCTTAAACCTCGTGTTGTGTAAACTCAGCCTCCAGATCAAGTGCTTTCTAACACAAATGGCAATCATATGGAAGAAACACATTTTACATGAAATGATCAGGATGGCCTGCTGAAGATCAAACTGAGCATCAGAATGGGCGGAAAGGTGATTTAAGCCACTGTCGGTGTGGCTGCTTAAATAAGCCAGGCTGCTATTTCAGAAGTGCCGACCTACTGGGATGTTTCCAATCAACCATCTCTGTGTTTACCAAGATCTCTGAGCGATGTTTCATCACCTGTGCCACGAAAAATGAAAGCAGCTCTGAAGGCCTAAACCTAGTCCTTCTGAGCACTCCTTCATCAGGCTCTCATCTACAGTACTCTGGAGAGTATTTACCTCTTTATGTGATGAAAAAAAACTTGTATTATCAGCAAATGTTTATATTTTTTAGTTAGACATGTTGTACCCGAATATGGTATTCAGAAAGGCACAAATGATGTCTTTAGCGAAGACCATAGATTAATCAATTACGCCGCATTATTGATGTCTGCAGTCGGTGCTCTCATGTGCGCTCTGTTTACATAGCTCTGTTAGCTCGGTCATTTACAGATAGGCAGTTGACAGAGTAACGTTAAAGTTCGGTTTAAAAGGTTAAAACAATGCTTGTGTGGTTGTGTCAATATGTATGCACTTGTGGGAGTTATATGGTAGCCTGCATATAAGTTACTCTGTCTTTTGTAGACAGCAAGGTGTAGGCTATAGGCCAGTTAACCTTAGCACTTATTAACTTAGCTGAAACTCCCAACATGGATTTGGGCAACCAAAGAGAAAAGAGTGTTGCTGCTGCTGAGCCACCTCTTGGTCCTCCACCAGCCAAAAAACTCAAGTTCTGTGTGGAAGCATTTTACAGTCAGTGCTGCAGATGAAACCAAACTGATATGTAATGTGTGCAAAAGTCAGATCAGCCGAGGCAGAGATATCAAACATCTGTCAACATCTGTTATGCATAATCACATGCACTTAAAGCATCGTCTCCTGGTACTGTCTGCCAACCCCCTCACCAGCACCAATTCATCATCACAGCCATGTTCTGGCCCTGCAAGTCAGTTTCACTGTCTGTTCAGTGTCCTCCAACAAGGACGGGTGGCGTTGGGGCTCATAATGTTCACAATGGTATTCAAGGTTCAAGGTTCAAGGTTCTTTATTTGTCACATGCATAGTTATACAAGTATAACACACAGTGAAATGTAGCCTGACACGCTCCTCGAC
>NW_005188543.1:19575-20814 GCF_000239375.1 Pundamilia nyererei
ACGTTCCCTCACTGTAACAGGTGGAGGAGAGAGGAGAGGAAGCACAGGTGGATCCTCTGAGGAAGAGGAGCGTCCTACAAACCACATGATCACATGACCAGAGGGGCGTGGCCTTCAGTGGTAGTAATAAAGGAACAGTCCACATGTTCCACTTTGAAGGCTCATCTCCAACAAAGCAGACCTGCGATCACTTTGACTCAGGATGATGGATCGTTTGGATTGTTTGTAAGGACGGGAACTGATGAGAATTTAGTGATTCAAATTCCTTATCGATTCTCATTGGCTCCACTTTGAGAGTCACCACCGTGTCAAAGCAGCTTATCAAAGACATTACATTCATGCATATTAAATACATGCTGTGGGCCAAATGTTTGTGCATGTCGCAGGTGTTTCCCATCTTTGTTGTGATGAGTGTTTACTCAAAAAAAGTAAGTTAAAAACATTATTACACCTAATACACAGAAGACTTTCCTTGAAAGTAACACAGTAGGTTACTTAATTACTCTAAGGTAAAACAGCAACAGTTTGGGTTTTCCTCCTTTGACACAGAAACTAAAACTGAAATCAAGAACTGATAAGGTCCAATTGGACTACTGGGACTCTCGATTCCCATCCCTAAGCATTTGTAGGGATGGCGTGGGGGAACTGTGTAGGCCCCACAGAGTGGTACTTTACCTTTAGTGTGCCATTAGACTGGGCTCCTATCAGCTCTAACTGCATGTTCACAGGTGCTTTTTCCATTTCTGTTACGGAGCAGTTCAAAACTAGCCATGAGAAGATCAACAGGATGATATGAAACAACAAGGCAAAGGAGAATTATTTGTCATGGTCCTGGGTCATTTAGACCCAGTGTTCTCTGATTTCTCGTGTTTCTTTATCATGTTGAGTTCATTTGTTATTCTAGGAGTTATTCTATGGTTCATAAGTTGTTCAGTTTAGTTTATTGCCTTTCCCCTCGTGTCTTTACGCCCTGTGTCTCCCTGTGTGTAGAGTTCTGGTGCCTGTTTACACTCCTTGTGTTTTATTCCATGTTTCCCCAGCCCATCATGTCTGTGCTCTCCCTGATGCTCCTCAGTGTTCTCTCTCCCCCTACAGTCTGCGTCTCTGTGTATTTCCTGTTTTACTTTGAAGGTCTGTGTCTTACCTCAGTGTATTCTGCTTTGCTTCCTTGTCTCGTTGTGCCCAATCAGTTCCAGCTGTGTTGGCACCTGTTGCACATTTCCTCATGTTCCTGTCTGT
>NW_005188544.1:0-1305 GCF_000239375.1 Pundamilia nyererei
AAGCTGGAGGAGGTGGCTGGGGAGAGGGAGGTCTGGGCCTCTTTGCTTAGGCTGCTGCCCCCGCGACCCGGCCCCGGACAAAGCGGATGAAGATGGATGGATGGATGGATGGATGGATGGATGGATGGATGGATGGACTGACTGACTGATCTTCAGTTCTTAACGTGATAATGGACTGTTTCTCTTTACTTAGCTGATTGGTTCTTGCCATAATATAAATCCTAACAGTTGTCAAAGCTGTCAGCTGTGTACCAAATGACTTCTACACAACACAACTGATGGGTCCAACACCACTAAGAAGCCAGGAAATTGGTGGCATGGTGGGAGTTTCTAAAATTGACGGAGTCTTCATTAATCCGTAAACGTACACCTATCTGGAACAACCCTGACATATTACAAAACAATAATACGATCAACTTTCCAGATTGGAGTGGTAAAGGAATCAAATATTTAGAACATATATTAGAAGGAACAGAATTTATTTCATTTGACAGACTAGTTACACAATATGTTTTACCTCTCCAGACACCTTTGTTTGCAACGTTATGGGTTGTACGAACACTGTGCGCTATGTTTGTTAAGCTGCAGCCGTTCAACCGGGCTTATATGGTTGATGAAGAGAAGGTATATTAAAGAACACGCTGTGGAATTCCCAACGCCAGTGTGAGTGTGTATTCTTTTGGCTACCCTACTAAGTGTTTTGCCGCCTCCTCTCAACCACTAAACGCAACCTGACGTTACACTGGGATGGTCCATTTCGTAAAGTAAATCCGTTGGGCATCTTTCTTCGCCTTTAGACAATGAACCCAGAAAATGCACACAGGTGAAGTTAAAACTTCAGGCGACTACATCATGAAGCTCATTAAGAGAAGGCAGTTTGCAGAGCTGTCAGAAAAGCAATGAGCCAGGAATCTGAAATATAAAACATATATAACACTTATAACATCTGCTAATAGGTGTGATGGGATGAGCATGAGAATAATGGTAGTCCAAGCCAGAATGATACACATGATAAAGCTCAGATATTTGTTAACCATATAAATTAACTTTTGGTTGGAGTTGGAGAAAACCTTGAACAGTGTAGTTCTCATCATTAATTAGGGCCCGAGCACCGAGAGTGCGAAGGCCCTATTGTATCTGTTCCGTTTCTTATTATTATTCACCCCAAACAAGGGCCTTTTTGAGGGCCTAAACATGCTCAAAAACTCATGAAATTTTGCACACATGCCAGGTTTGGTGAAAAATTTTGTATTTTAATGGTTTTACATATGAGCACTGGGAAATGGCTCTAGAGCGCCACCTATG
>NW_005188544.1:2466-6006 GCF_000239375.1 Pundamilia nyererei
AGATATCAAGATGTACAAAAAAGTCTCTTGGTGCAATATCCCAAATCCAACAGGAAGTCAGCCATTTTAAAATTAACGTGCAATTTTGGCAACATTTTCCCCTCTTTTCAGGCACCGTACTTTGACAAACTCCTCCAAGGGATTTCATCAGATTGATGCGATCTCCAGTGCGTGGAATCTAAAGACCTTTGTGATGTTAAATTGCGAAGCTTTTTACATTCAGGGAAACGGGGTGGTCATGGCGGCACGTAGAGTTTCGATCACTCGCCAAAAGCAGTAATCTGCTGTCACTCAAAAACACTATGTTCAATCTCTCCCAAAGGTCATAAGTGTGATGAGACTTGAGCTCGGAAATGTTTGTTATGCCATTTGTCAGTAATGGTTAGAGTGCCACCTAGTGGGACGACTAACTAATCGTGATTGAACGAGATGAAATGTTAGCTGGTGGTTAAATGCATGAATTCCATCAATGTGACATCAGATCGGAGGTGCTGGTTTTAGGTGTTGGGCGTGGCGCGACACGCCGGGGTGCGAGGGCCCTTATGACGCTGCTTGCAGCTTTAATTTATCATTGGTTTTATTACTTTAAAGAGGGTGCAGCGTTCTACTACATTAATGTAACACCATCCACTTATTTTGATGCTGTGTGGCACAGAACAGATGAACAGGTGGAGGTAGCTGCTGTCCACATCTGTGCAAACACATGAGTGAGAGTGAAAGAGACATAGGAGAGTTCACCTGTAACATCCAACATGAGGAGAAACTTTACAGCAGCCAGAGAGCACAGAAATGGATGATTCTGTCTTCCACGAATGATCAGTGGAAATGAGTGGACAGAACAACTTTTCCTAATCTATGACTAATGATTTTAACATCTGTTACAAATCAAATCAAATACATTTCTGTATTTGATTTGATATTTTTGAAAGAGTTGGGTTGCGACTCCTCACACTCAAATGCCTCTAGATCAAAAAGTAAGGCTCTGTTCTCTTATATAATGCCTTTTTAAGATGCTAGATGAGGAGCTTCTTCCCGCAGGCGATACGGTCTCTCAATCACACCACCACACAGTACTGACCCACACATATAGTTCTTACACACACACTGGACATTCTGGACATTGTTTTCACTTCATCACTTAATCACTTTAACCATATTTGCACTGCACAAGACATAATGTGGATTGCACAACACTGGACACTATATTCTTCACTTCCAGTTAATACTTGTAAAGCTGCTGTTATTGTGTATATATATTTATATTTCTTCATACATTCTTATATAGTTCTATACTGTGTATTTTGTTGTACAGTTATTTTATTTTCAACTTTAATTTATATATTTTATCTTACTCTTTCCCAGTTAAATTTACCCTTCATTCTAATTTGTGTTGTACAGTTATTTCATTTTTAACTTTAATTTTTATATTTTACTTTATTCCTTCCTAGTTAAAGTTACCCTTTTTAATTTTTATATTTATTTCCTATCTTATTCTTAGCCTTTTCTTTTTTTCTTTAGGTCACGAGCAGTTGTCTAAGCATTTCAGTGCATATCGTATTGTGTATGACTGTGTCTGTGACAAATAATATTTGAATTTGAATTTGAAATTTGAATTTGCTGGTGTGCATGTGTGGCAACGCGTGGGAGCGATAATGAGGGGGTAAAAAGGGAATGCACACATGCTAGTGTGGTGGTGTAGTGACTGCAAGCTCAAAGGCTTTACTCTTACAAGAAAAAAAGCTGACAACACCACCCTGGGAATTTCCTCCAGTTTCACCCATATCTATTACCAAAGAGGTACTCAGGTCTTTTATACTTCAGACAAAGATGTGGTTTAGAGTGTAAAATAGTTTATTAATTCACATATACATCTCATCTTTACACACACTACGGTGCAGTCAAACCAGCCGTACATAGAAAACCAAGGCACACAAGATCCCCAACAAGGTTCTGCCCAGTCACACCCACTTTGGGCTTTCAGCTTTGAATAAGGAAACAAAAGTTTTGAATAAATCCAAAACATAAAAACAGCCATCCTCTGTAGTTACTGCAGAAACACATTGGTGATATGCAGCTTCAAAATTACCTCCTTCCAGTGCTGTGACACAAAAATAAGAATTTACAAATCATTTGGAAACAAAATGTCAAAAACACAAAATAAACTGAATCTCCAATTTAAAGCAAATGAGCACATTATATTCGGTCTATGTGGAATAAAACACATAAACTGATATAAAAGGAAAATCTAAATGCATTCAAAATGCATTACCAAATTAACATCAACAATATTACTTTTCAAGGGAACCTAAAACCCGAGCAATAAACAAAACTGAAACATTCTGGGCCACCACAGAGATCTAAATCAGCTGTGCCTGAGACAGTGACCTCATGTGGCCTTTCACCTCAGTGAAAGTAGAAAATTATATTTAAAAGTCTCCGTGCATTGCTGCACAATTTAGATAGAACTGTTCCCCCTTTGGAAGGCCATGACAGAAACTGTATCCCATGTACTAAACCCATAAATACTCATCAACCTGTTTTCTCTCAGACCAGGGCCAACAGTTTGTATTCTCTGTGTTTGAAGAAGCCTGCAGATGATGAAATTTCTGGCAGAAATTCCAAAACCAGCGCAACCTGACAGAAAGGATAAACCATCAAGGTTATGATTGCTTCATGTGTTGTTCGGCTCAGAGATTATTAAGCCTTCAGCCCCATCCTTGAAACCTTCCTTTCAAAGAGAAAGTTATGACTTTATTTTTCACTTAGCTGTCATCTGAAAAATTTACATCCCGAATCCTCCCACCTCCCCCAGATGAGGACAAGGAGTCTCACATTTCCATGAACTTAGAATGCCCCACTGTGCGTATGTATTCGTGATGCTATCCTATATTTATATAAGTGACAAAAAAGTGATATTATTAAAACATGCGATCAATACATAAAATGAAGAAATTTCAATCACAATCCCCAACAGTGTCACCAGCAACACCCCCCCACTTCATCACACCTCTTCCCCCATGCTTCACAGTGGGAATCCTGCATGTAGAGACCATTCTTGCACCTTTACTGCCCAAACAAATCTCTTATGCTTGTTGCTTTTCCTTAGTAGAGGTTTCTTAGCAGCGATTTGACCATAAAGCCCCAAATCATGCAGTCTCTTCTGAGCAGTTGATGTAGAGCTGTGTCTGCTACTGGAACTCTGTGTGGCATTTATCTGAGCTCTAATCTGAGGTACTGTTAACATGTGATTTCTGAGGCTGGTGACTTAGATAAATTTATCCTCAGCAGCAGAGGTGACTCTTGGTCTTCCTTTCCTGGAGTGGTCCTCATGTGAGCCAGTTTCGTCATAGATTAACTGACCTTCAGTTCTTACAGTTTTTTCTGAATGCTTAAACCCTAACTGTGATTCCTGTAGCACAATCTCTAAAACTATTCAGACTTATAGCAAAACCACTCACTGAGTTTGCAAAACTAAAAGCACAAAAACTGCTTTGCACTCAGTTTGCAATTTTGTAACACACACTTTGCAAAACTGTAGGC
>NW_005188544.1:7313-8951 GCF_000239375.1 Pundamilia nyererei
AAAACCATTTCAGCTGACTACATCATGAAGGTCATTAAAAGAAGGCCAAGGGTTTGCAGGGTTTGCTTTGTTTGTCAACAAATCATTCATGCCTAAGGCTCTGCAAGAAAATGAGCCAATGAGAAACCCGGGGCACAAAATATTAAACCACAAAACACACAATCTTGACTTTTTTCACAGATCATAACTGTGTTTATATTCATCGTAGAAATGGTGCTGTATGCGATGTAAGACAGTTAAAGGCTGTTGTAACACAGCAAATTTTGTTAAAAAAAAAGGTTTGTCACTCGACGGGAGTCGACTCTTCTGATTCATTACCTTTGAGACAAATCAGTAATAGGGAAGTTGTCGTTTGTATTTTTATAATCAATTCAAAGTCATCATTGGGCTGTTGAGCAATGAGTGACATCTGTCGACAAGTCTGATGAGAAGAATGAGAGCACTTCCTGTCAGGAGAATAATGGTAGCCCAAGCCAGACTGATACACAGGATAAAGCTCAGACATTTGCTAACCATGTAGATTAACTTTTGGTTGGAGATGAAGACAACCCTCAGCAGCAGCTAGCTCTCCTTTAAGCAGGTAAACGCCTCCCGAGCTGCCCTATTCCACTGAATACACACTTTGGGAGAGATATATGAGCGGTAATACAATCGGGCTGAAATCTTTAATGAACCATCTGTAAAAATTGGCAAAGCCCAGGAAACGCTGGCGTTGTCAACGGTTGGGAGGCTGGGGCCAGTCCAGAACTGCTTAGACCGCTGGGTCAGTTTTTAAGTTACCTTGTGTGATGAGGAATCCCAGGAACGACACAGTGTCCACCTGAAACTCGCACTTCTCCGCCTTCACAAACAAGTCAAACAAGCTGCAGTAATCCTTCCAAAGTGACAGCAGCTAGCGCGGGGGAAGCAGAGTCTGCAGAGTCCATAGTTGTGGACTATTCTGTCACAAGGCAGGAAGGACTCAAGCGCAGACCGAAAAGCACAATACAGTTCCTTTTATTTACACACAACACCGGGTTCTTGTATACAGAGGTGAGAGAGGGGAATCCAGAGGGGGGCACAGGGGAGGTCAAGGAATAGGGGCTCTTCGCACACGGGTGATTCTTTGCACAGCTCCAAATGCTACACACAAGCGACTTAGCTCGCACAGGGCTCCAAGGAACGGGGAAACCTGCACACAGGAACAAGAGGTCACACCAGTGAAACATGAAGAGGAAACTTAGAACCAAGCGAACGAAGGCTTACTAACGAGATTATTCAATAGTCCAGCGTGGAGAGGTTCCCAGCCACAGCCTTATGTAGTGGATGCTGATAAGGTAATGCACCCCAGGTGCATGATGACTTAACGTAATGACTTAAAGGTTTGAGGGCCAGGGGCAGGAGCCCGCAATGAGATCCACCCAGGCAACGCATGGTGAGCCTGAGAGAGAAAGGAAAACAAGAAAACACATATAGACAACCTGGGCCAGCTGGGCAGACACGGGGACCATGACAGACCCCAAAAGATGAATACTATTTACCCTGACAGGTTTCCTCAGTTCTTAATCTTTTAGTAAATTAAACTGAAGTCTGAATGTCTTGAAAACATTTTCTTAATATGAAAAAGTTTTGGATTTTTAACAACTGTTCAGTAAATGT
>NW_005188544.1:11728-12574 GCF_000239375.1 Pundamilia nyererei
GGGAAGAGATTTAAAGGGGCAAAGCGCAGTTTTTAGAGCCTTAAAGAGAAATCACATTTCCAGTCTGAATCCTGTAAACTTGACATGATTATCCAACATGAACCTGCATTCATAATCCCTTCATGTGTGCTCTAATTCAACACCTGAGGAGAAAATCAATCTTTTCACCCTGTTGACAGTGTCATACTCAACAATCAGGCAAAAAAAAGCAAGTCTTTACAAATAAAGTTGCTCCACCATTTTCCTTCATGCTTTCCAACCACTGTGAGATTTTCAGCTGTGAACACGTTATCACCAGTAGTGAATATATGGTTTCTCTGTAACCTTGGTTCTCTGAGTGAGAGATTATCTCCCCAATCATTTATATATGCCATGTCACGGTCCTGGGTCATTTTGATCCAACTTTCTTAGTTTTATGTTTTTAGTTCATACATTATTCTGTGGTTCCCAAGTGGTTATGTTTAGTTTATTGGATTACCCCTTGTGTCTCTGGCCTTTGTGTCTCCTTATGTGTCTGAGTTTTTATTGTGGTGTGAGTTCTTGTGCCGTGGTTCCCTTAGTTTTTTTTATTCTGTTGTTTTCCATGTTTCTCTCCACTCACACATCATGTTTCCTGTTTTATTTTGAAAGTCCATGTCTTTTGTCAGTGTATGTAGCTTGGTGTTTCATCATACTCATTTGGTTCAGATGTGTCTTCCTCCTGTGTGTAGTTCCCTCATTTCCTGCTGTGTATTTATAGGCTGTGGCTGTATCCCAGTTCAGGGTTTGCAGCCTTAAAGTACGCAGGCTCAACAGTCCTCAATTGCCGTATACTCAAAGACCGCTAAGGCCAGAAGTGTGAGGCTT
>NW_005188544.1:14559-15541 GCF_000239375.1 Pundamilia nyererei
TTGCTATGGGGGCTGATGATGCTGCTGTTAATTTGGCAGCAGGGGGTGTCATAGCCCTTCTGCAGCAGGAGGCAGGTGACCACATTTTGCCATTTCATTGTATGCCTCACAAGTTAGACTAGATAGAAATGACTGACACTCTAAAGTCACTGTGGGTTAATTTCTTTTATAGAGCAGATATATCTACATTTAAAAGTTTACTATCTTTTCAGATTGGAATAGTTGTCAGAGGGACATTCCAATGATCAGGCAGTTGTATGACCTTCTCCATTTACTTTGGAAGACATATCATTTCAGCCCAAAATCAATGAGAGAGCTCAGGGTCATTGGGGCTGACTTGGGAGTAAATGTGCTGGTGCCCAGTGGGGTGAAGGGAACAGGGTGGCTCCCACATGTTTCAAGGGCTCTGGAGACCTTTCTGAAACCAGGGCAGTTCACTACTGTGTACCACCACATAGACTATTTGGCAGGTTCCTCTGCCAATGCAGACATTGCAGGCCAAGCTACGAAAGTCAGTGCATTATTTCTAAATATTCTTTTTATTTCAGCAAATTACGCAATTGTTATTGACTTTAAATTTTTTAAGAATGTAGTTCATCAATGTTCTAGGTGACTAATTTTATTGTTGTAACATACAGGTTAAGAAATCAATGGAAGATGCCACTTTTGTGGTCATCTTCAACTTTTTTAAAAATACAGCACTGTTATATGCAAACAGGTCATTTGCAGCCTGGAACAACTGCTGGTGACCACAGAGGTAATGGTCGCAGGACCCAAGCCTCATGGACGACTGTCAGAGTTCCTGACTGAATGAGGCTGCAGAGGAGGCAGCAGGATAAAGAGGGTGAAATGGCAGTCTACAAATTCCAGGTAGGAATATTAGGGCTGGGCCATATTATACCGTTCACGGTAATACCTGTACAATGTTAGGCAACAATAAGAAAATGAAATATCGCAATAGCATATGGGTAAAATGCGCATG
>NW_005188544.1:17686-18599 GCF_000239375.1 Pundamilia nyererei
GCGGCATGGAAACAGTTCCAGAGGCCGGCCGCGTGGAAGGCAGCAGCGGTGTTTGGGAGGTCGTCCATAGTGGTGATGATCCCCAACAAGCAGCCTGGCAGACGACCGACGATGTCGAGGCAGCAGTATGGGACCCAAAGGCTGCGTGGCCCCCACAGCACCAGGCGAGGCAGAGGCTGGACCAGACAAGGCTGAGGCTGAAGCGGAAGCTGGACCAGGCGAGGCTGAGGCTGAAGTGGAAGCTGGACCAGGCGAGGCTGAAGCGGAGGTTGGATCAGGCGAGGCTGAGGCTGAAGCAGAGGCTGGACCAGGCGAGGCTGAGGCTGAAGCGGAGATTGGACCAGGTGAAGCTGCTGCTGCAGGCGTGGGTGAAGCTGCGGCTGTAGGCATGGGTGAAGCTGCGGCTGCAGGCGTGGGTGAAGACGCGGTAGGCAACGGCTCCTCGGACCCTCCTGCAGGGGCAGTCACACAACCAGTGGGCACAGGGGCCTCTGGAAAACACAGAGCAGAACCAGCAGGCGCGCGTACCTCTACAAGGGACAAAACAGAATCAGCAGGCACCCGCTGGGTTCTTAGCCTCCAGGGGTCCAGAGTGGGCTGAGGGCTGAAATTCAGCCTCTGGGGAGGCCCTGAAGAAAGTAACTGTCTCTAAACGGGCCAGCTTTTGAGGAATGAAAACAGTCTTAATGGGTTTGTCTCTCTGCTTAAAATTAGAGGTTGTAGAACAGATCTTTATGGGCTGAATAGACATAGCTTGCTGTACAGGAGGAGTACGTAAAGGTGGTGGTTGAATAGGTGGCTGAGCTGAGGGCAACTGAAGGAATGGTTGAACTGATAATGGTGGTGAAGTTGGAGTAGGTGGTGGAGTAGATGACTGAGCTTGTGGCTGGGCAGCTATCAGAGCCTTGGGCTG
>NW_005188545.1:0-18589 GCF_000239375.1 Pundamilia nyererei
TTCTAAGGACAAGGGTAAGATAGCCTGTTTAATAAGTATCGAAGGAGGCCACTCTATTGACAGCAGCCTTCCCGCCCTGCGGATGTTTTACCAGCTTGGAGTCCGCTCCATGGGTCTCACGCATTCTTGTAATACACCCTGGTAATAGGAAAAGACTTTATACAGCATATATTTTACAGTATATCTAGTACTTTGTATTTAAAAAGTCATATCTCGATCTTTTCTTAAATGATCATTTAAGCAATAAATTGGGTTTTGAATAGAAATTCTATTTTATCAAATACGTAGCATTGGCTCTGTAATGGTCTATTGCTACATAGCAACTTTAAAGCAGGAACTACTGAGCTACATTTAATCTAAGAAGTATTTGTTTATAGAATAGGAAAGATAGAAAGGTGAAACATATTTACATTTTCACCTCGACATCCTTTTCTTTTATGCAAATTAACCTATATATGTCCTCTCTCAGATATCTCACATTGACTATAGCTGTGGGTATCTGAAGCAGTTCCCTTCAGATACCCAAAGTAATTTTAAGTAATTACAAACAGGAGAAGAATAATTTGCAGCACTTGTGACATTAAAATACATATATTGTTTCTATGCAGGGCTGAATCATCCTCAACTTTTTACCCTGTATATAAGAGGGAGAATAACAGCCTGACATCCTTTGGGAAGGTAATTCTGAGTTTCAGTAACATTAGCCACAGCTGTATTTCATTATCTCACATTCCACAGAGTAGTATGTCAGCGTGCATGCCAGTTTTGCCTGACCCTTTTTCAGAAAGCATAAAACATATCAGTCCTTCCATACTGTATTGAAGAAATAAGAGAAATTCAGTTGTTGACATAAAACTGTATTAACTAAGTAACTATTATAACTATTATAAAACTACTATGCATTATTGTTGTTGTTATGTTTGCATTAATAGAGATTGTATAGTTATTGTAACTTGAGAACCTTCTAAATAAAATGAACCTCTTTACTATTAGAATTTGGGAATACTGTGCATACTAAATCTTCTCCTGATAGGAAGCTGTGGAAAGAGAATCTCTGTTAACCCAAACTGGACTTTTCTCATTTAATAACTCCTTGTGTATTACTGGAATATGGTAATATATTATAGGCAGCTTATTTAAACATAGAAAACATCTTTATTACTCCTTTCCCATTCAGATCTCCGTCTCAACAGCAAAGTGCAGGGACACTCTTGATTGTTATCTGCATGAGTGTTTTCTAATAGTTTACATGTAACAACATCCTCTCCTCTGAATAAATGACTTCCTTCCTGATGCCACCAAAATGTTCTTAATTGTGTTTTTGAGGTCGTAGTCGAGGAGATGAACAGACTCGGAATGATAGTGGACCTCTCCCACACCTCGTGGAACACATCCTTTGCTGTTCTGAGTCACTCTAAGGCTCCGGTTATTTTTAGCCATTCCTCTTCCTACTCCATATGTAACCACAGCCGCAATGTTCCTGACAATCTGCTACTTGAACTGGTGAGAAATACAACCTTAAAAGTAATTGCTTGCCTTCTTAACCGCTTGATTAAACAACGGTCTGATCAGTCACATTGATGACTGGCTCATTTTAATTGTCTCTTTCTGTGTGTATCTAAAGAAGAAAAACTGTCAGACAATTTTTGTAATGGTTAGACTTTTTGTGTATCAACAGCATAAAACATTTATGAACAGATTTCCACCATTAGAAATTATTCAGTTTTCACCCACTAAGAGTTATTGATTTCAATCCTAAGGCTTTATTTGCACAATCAACTTAATGCATTTCTTCTGTCTTTATGTCGTTCTGTGTTCTCCATGATTTCCTCAGCCATCTTTAGCTCTTGCCATTTCCCCTTTACTTGCATACACAGACAGGCACCAGAACGTGATCTCACAGGATGAAATAAAAGTACTATAGTGAGGACCTATTAATGAGAATATCAGATTGTTTACCCTAACAATGATAGTCATTTTCCTCCCTCTACTTTAAAAAAAAAATGCTTATACTGATTAATGACAGGCTGATGATCAAGAATTCAAGCTGTGTGTAAGCCTACTGTCAACAGTGTCGGGGTAGTTTCAGGCTCTTTTTATAAACTGAGAATATTCTTTTCTTCTTTCTATTTATTAATCAAGTTGAAAAATAAATAGTATCAATACTTACATTTTATCATAGCCACGAATTTGATATTTCCACATGTTTTTTTTTTCTGTGTGATTACTCATACACATAAGCTCAGTAAATCATCATTTGAACAGGAAGAACTAGATAAAACAGTTCTAAAACCCTCTTGACTTCTAGTCTTATTGTTTTTCTTTTTGGGATCTGAGTGGCATCTCGATATGCCAGACATAATAATTTACGCTATATGCAAATGAAATGATTAAACAAGAACTTTTCTGTAGAGTGTACACATGCATAGATTATTTTAGTCTGTTTGGTGGCATTTAACCCTTTTCTCCACGCCTGGTAATGGCCCTGTGTGTTTTTGTTTCAGAAAAAGAACCAAGGGTTGATCATGGTGAATCTCCACAACACATTTGTTTCCTGCAGAGATGAGGCTAACATCTCTCATGTGGCTGGTGAGCTGTCCATCTGGAATGGATGTGTTTGTATTTCTTATATCTCAGTTTATACATTATTCCACTTATTTTTACAGACCATTTTGATTACATTAAGAAATTGATTGGAGCTGAATCGATAGGAATTGGAGGGGATTATGAAGGTGCTACAAGGTAAGAAATCAATTTGCAATAACCAGATAACACAAATTATTAGCTAAACAGGTAATTGTTTGTTTGTAATTGTTGTGGTAAATGTTGCAAACAGAAAATCCATGCAAGTTACCTTAAATCTTCTTTATATTCTATAGTCATGATGAATGAAAAGCTTTTGAGACAAAACAAAGCTAATACTAATAGGCAACACGCTTGTCTGAGGCACTCTCCAGACAGATTATTTCAAAGGCCGTTGTTGAGCCAAATCAATTGTGTGGTTTTTGTTTGCTTGTCATATCAGCAATTTAGCTGTCCAGTTGTCAACAGACTGAAGTGGGTTAAAAATCAATAACTTTATACCTCTAATAGGCATAAATGGAGGCTGCTATGCTGTGGTAGATTTTCTGCAAGATGGTGGATATTAGGTTATTGCTATGCATACAGAGGGGTGACAAATTTAAGGAAAATCAGAATCAGAACTTTTAACCCCTACAGTGAGAGGATGCAGTGACTCTGTTGTGCTGCTGGGTGCAAAGTGCGCAAAGTCCTCTTAAACGGAATTGTCTTAAACAATCAGTATCAGGTAGTTTTGTGATGAAACAAAAGAAAAAAAGAAAACAAAGCTCATTATTGAATACTGCAATTAATATAAAAATGCCATGAATCATACCCCATGTCTTTAACAGTGACCAAATTTCTTCATTGCCTTTTGGAGCTTTTGTTTCAGCCTGTTACAGCAAACTTTAAATAAAGGAATATAATAAAGGTTAAAATTCTTCCTGACCCATTGACTTGGAGAGTCGATGCCAAGGCTCTTCTTGCAGAATTCTTCAGCCCAAAATCTTATTAGAACTGAGAATAAAACAAATCATGTTTCTGTGTTTACTTTTGTAATTCCACGTGTCAAAGGTATGAAACTAAATGTATTTAGCAACACCATAATTTTCAGAATGAGGGATCTGTTTCTACAATGGTTCGCCTAAAAACAATAATTTGAGAGTAATTTTGTTTTCATTTTGGTTAAAAGCTTCCCTCATGGGTTAGAAGATGTCTCAAAATACCCAGCCCTAATCCAGGAACTGCTGAGAAGAAACTGGACTGAGAATGAGCTGGCTGGTGTCCTTCGACATAACTTCTTGCGTGTGTTTGAACAGGTTGAGAGGGTGAGCGAGAGAATACATCTATATGACGAGAATAGGTGGTGAAAGATTCATGAGTTTAAGTATTTTATATGTTGGCATACTCTTATTTCCTTCCTTTATTTTCACCAAGGTCCGTGATCAGTTGAGTTCAAATCTACCAAGTGAGGTCCAGATTCCATTTGAAGAGGCACACAACCCATGCAGGCTAGTCCTTAGACGTCCAGACCCAAGAAGCCTGCCCTCAGATCAGTCCTCTGGAGCAGAAGGTGGATTACCTGGTCTGTTAATCCTTGCCACAGTTCTGGTGCTTTCCAGAATATTTTTGATTGAATGAATATTAACAATCTCAGTTCAGCCGTATCATTCTTTTGAAGTTGTATAGAAAGGAGTACACAGAAAGGAGTGTCACAGTGCTGCACATCAGTGGAGATTAGGAGGAATTTAATGACTTTAATGTCTAACCTCATTTTTGCTATAATTAAAATGCAAACTCCTGTACATACGTTAATCGATTAATTAAAAATTCAGAAGATGTCTGAAAGAGACCTCTTGGTTTTATCTTTTTTTTTTTAATTCACTATTTATTTTGTTATTTAGTTGGCAGAACATTTTTTTCATGATGTCCATAGAAGATTACGAAATATAATAGAATGATAAACTTGATAAATATAACTTTAGAGATTATACTTTGTATCTAGGATTGACTAGGAAACAGCTTAGAAGCTGAGGTTGTCTACTTAAGTTTATAATGCTTCAAGCACTTTAACAAAGTTGTACAGAATATCAGTTTCAAAGCAAATATTTGTTCTATTTACTCTCATAGCATAAGACAATATTATGGTTTTACGTCATTCATGTAGCCTTGTTGCTCACAACCCAATGGCAATAAATTTGATAAATATCTGCTTTGGTGTGCTCACTTGAGGTGGTGATGTTGATCTTCGTGTAATCATAGGATTTGACTTGGTAGTTTTATTGCTTCTTAAAAACCTACAGTTATGAATGAAATAAAATACGACTCTATTAAAGTTCCTATTGAAGTAGTGGACTGTGCCAGAAATACAGTAACCAAAAAAAAGAGAAATAAAAACAAAAAATACATATTTAGTTTGCTGCAATTAACAATGGTTTAAATAGCGTAAATAAATTTGAACCAGGAATGCTGTTCTGACATTGAGTGTTTAATAGTTGCACACTTGTCATACTTTCCATAAGACACACCCTTGCCTTTAAAAAAACTATTTAGTCAACACAAAAAATATAGTCGTTCCAGACACTACACCCTGATCTAAAATACTGATTATCTTCAGTTTCTCAGGTAAAACAAACACAAAACAAAGTCTAAAAACATATTCAGATTCTAGATTAGATTAATTTAAAGATGCAATCCTTGTAGAGTTTCAGTCTTAGTTGAATTAGTGATGCCTGTGGTAATATAAACTATTAGAAGCTACAAAATAGTGTGTGTGTGTGTGTGTGTGTGTGTGTGTGTGTGTGTGTGTGTGTGTGTGTGTGTGTGTGTGTGTGTGTGTATAGTCTGAAAATTACAATTCAGTGCAAAAAAAGAAGACTTCCACACTAATAGGTATAGATTTGATACAGATAGCCATTGTTTTATAGAATGGATTTAGAGTGGCAGTTAAAGAAAAGGTCAACTGTAAATAATATGAGTAGGTTTAAAAAAAAAATAAAATTAAACCATAAGGATTCCAACTTTAAATTAAAGCATATTTTTTATAAACATGTAAGCTTATCAGTATACATGCAACAGTTTAAAGGTCATGTTCATGAACACTTTGACTCATATCTTAAAAAAATACAAATTCTTACTCTTTTTAAAAATCTTCCTTTATAATGTCCATCATCCAGATTTACAATCTAGATTGTAAGCCACCTGTACAACACACAAAATATCCATCGCTTTGTTCGATACCCACAGTAACATTTTCTTTATTCTCATCGGGGAAATGTTTAGAAAATAAATAAATAAATATTTGTGTTTCCCTAAAATAATCAGAGAATTGTTTCAGAATAATAATCTGGCATCCTATTAATACTGTTCTAACAAAATGTGTAATACTCGGTACAATCCTGCCTATCAAATTGCCAAATATAGCTTTAATATCATGTACAAGAGGTACAGAATCCGTACCTTAAAAAAATAAGAACAAATTCCCAAAAGTTTGTTTCTGACAAGTTTTGAAATAAAAGAGCATAAATGACAGCTTTCATTTATAAAAGAATGAACAAACAGGATGATATGTATTCAAAAGTGTCCCAATATTCTACAAGAATAGAATGAACCTCTTTTTATAATCAAAAGTCCATAAAAAAAATATCAAATTTATGCATCTACGCATAATTGTCTGCAGGCAAATTGGTTGCCACCTTTTGAGCAGAGGTGGAATTTATTCTGATGAGGTCAGTGCCCTCGTATAGCAGCTCTTATTTAGTCATGAGTAGATAGTAATAACTTCCCGCCCTCCACCTCTCACCAGAAGCACCCTTTCCAAACCTTCAGTCAGCACCTCCAGAAACTCCATGTCTGAGGTACCGTTAAAGAAACTATACCAATTAGACAAAAACCTATACATTCTGTATACACACTACAACCCAAAACAGCATTTTTAATTTCAGTGGCAAAGGATACAGTTCTCATCTCCGTCTGTGTTTCGGGGTGGTCCTGGCATGTTGAGCAGTACTAATCGAGCATCATGGGATCTGTTTACTATTACTTCGTTCAGCTTCACAGCTGTATGCATTCTCCGCACATTGGACTGATCCCTGGAATGTAGCAATGGAGATAGTTTGATTTGTGCCTCTAAAAGGTTTTCACTCAGACACACAGAGAAGTAATAGATAAATTTTCAACGTGCGTGCTTTTAGTGGTTAAAAGTAAAATGGTTTAATCATTCCAGAAGAAGCTGAAGCTTAATCTGACTTAGTCGGACTCACGGTTTGAGGCTTATGAGCTCTCTAAAGTTCTCAGGTGCATTGTTTTTGTTCCTCCTCTCAGCCTCACACTTCTCTCGAGTCCATGTCATCTGAAGCTTCTCTGGAGGAGCTTCCACAATCTCCTCTTCTTCATCTGAGTACAGACTCCCCATACGCACCAAGGAGTGTCTGTCTTTAACAAGCTGAGCCTTGGGATTCCATAGGAGTCAAATGAGGTTTTATTTTGTCACTCTATTAAGCTTAAACTCGAAAAATGCATATATTTCACAAATATAACTTTCCGGAGTTTAACAAGGTTCAAAACAACCCTACCTCTCGCTGTCTTTCTGCACTGGAAAGCCTCATTTGCCTCAGCATTTGGGACCTCTGCTCCATCATTAATGTTCGTTCATAGGTGTATGCTGAAATGTCACTATCATGCTGGAATGACATTTGGGGAGCGGGGGAGTAATGTTAATGGTTATAGTAAATGAAACATAGGGAGTTTGGAAGTGCAAACGAATTCATTCACGGTGTTCTGTTATCTGAAATATTAAGTTAAGCACTAGTTTGTTCCAGCTTTTCATTTTTCTTCACGTACAGGTTGGTGGAGCCTTATAGTAAGCAACGAACTTGATGTTTTCAGTTTAACCTGACGTCATACACGACTGGTTTGAGATTTTTTGTTAAATGACCAAGTCACTAACATCTTTTTTTAATCCAAAGCATAAGAATTCCTTTTCTTTTTTTTCAAAATTAGTTGTATAAGTGGGACTCACCATCTCCACCACTTCCACCTCAGCTTCTATTCTCAGCTGATAAAGAAAAGTGGCCAGATCTTTCTTCATCTGGATGCTATTGTCATCCATCTGGGCTACAGTAAAGATGCGCATCTTGCACTTCCTCCAGACCTAAATTACAAATAAAGTCTTGAAATATCACAACGATAATACACTGTGCAATAAATAAATGATTAAAAAAAAGAAACCTCAGTTTTAAAGACAATTCCTAAAACAGCATATAAAGTCAAACTTAACAAAGGCGGGTTAAAGAAAAGGAGTTATTTAAGCAGATTATTATTAAATCGTGTTTTTGATGAAAAGTGAAACATTTAAGCTCAGAATTAACATGAATTAAAAAAAAAAAAAACCCTCACATATATGTAATACTTTCATCTCACCTTATGCTGTTTAAGCAAGAAAGGCAGCAGCATTAACATCCCCCCATCATGGACAATCCACCACACATCAATGTTGCCATCTGTGAAACGTTCATGGTTGCTTGGATAGAAGGACACATTTTTGGGCACCATCAGGGCCAGCTGTGCAGCTGTCGTGCAGCGAACCGTGTCTGGGTTTGGATGAAAATGTGCAGGCTAAGATATTTACACAAATCACATAGTGTAAAAAGTATACTGGATACAGATAATGCAAACAAATGAGTGGCTGACTAGATATATCAATCCAACTGAAACCCATGGTTAAGCATCCACAAGGTATATTTACAAGTTAGACTAGCTTTATTATAGAGGTTTGTAGATTGTCTAAAACATAATCTGGGCAAGCAGCCATCACTGGGGACCCCGCTGAATTTGTGAGGTTTCATTTTCTTAAGATTCTTACTTATAAAAGTCTTCCAGGCTCGAGGATCCTCACTCTGTCTCCAGCCATATGGCCATCCCATTACGACAGTGTTGTGCTTCATACCACCCAGACCACATGACTGGATCAAATGGACAATGCCCTCCCGTACCTTATATGCAACCACAACCTGGCAGAAGCCTTTGACCCGTTCAATTTCCATCATATTCTTGATAGCCTGGGAGGGGAAGAAATATGTGGAAAGACTGAATAGTAGTTCTTTATAAAAAAATATATATATATAAGTTTTACATTGGTAAACTACACATAGTAGACCTACATAATAATCACTGAAGAAAATAGATAATTAGTTATAGAAATGGAATCACAGATGACAGAGAATGATAATGAAGCTATTCATCAGATAAATTAAATGCATGTGTTTGCCTCCCTGCTCAGTATCCACAGTATCCATCCTAATGAAAAATATATGAATAACCTCAGCATTTAGTGAACAGAAGATGAGCGGTTTCAGTATTTTCTTGCAACATAGCCAACAGAAAACCTGGTTCTGTTGTTATATTCTCTGGGGGAGTCATACCAGTCATATCACATTAGGAAAAATCTTACAGCACTGCCCCTTATTTTGTCTGAAATGGCTCATTGGTCGTTAGACCGCTAACAACAAGCAGTTTGCTGCCATACCCTTTGAATAACATCACAAAGGCATTAAAAAATAATGATAAAGCAATCACCGCTGAAGAAATGTGACATAAATTTCACAATTCACGCTGAAGCATTTCTATGCTTCATTGTGTTTTTCAAATTACAAAGGGTGTTCATTTGTAACAATCAGCCGCTTTCTCAGCAGCACAGTATAATAGAAAACAATAGAGTGCTCCATGCATCCCTTTCACGCGTCTACCTGCTCAGCTGCCTGCATTTCTCCATAGCTGTCCAGGAAGTTACCGTGGATAACAGAGCCCACAATGGTCAAGCCTTTTCCTGCTTTCAGCTGCGAGGCAAAGGTGAGCAGTCGGGGATATTTTACATGGAGGTCCTCATCTAGTTTCAACAGCACCAACAGTTGAGGTCTGCAATGCGGAAAGTCATAGATTATATGAGAATGCATCCTCTCCATTTGCAATGTACAAAGTAGTAAATAGCAAATGGAGAAATTCTAATTCAGTGCTGCAACTCTGACCAAAATAAGGACATCTCACGAATACGCTCATGACAATGAACTATGACTCACCATAAACAAGGAATGATGAAAGAGTGGGCTGTGACTTTGTGCTTATTAATTACAAACTGTAGGATTTTTGTTTAACTACTGAAACACCAGTGTTCCAGTTATTTCAGACCCATATCATATTTGTTTCAGTATAAATTAGGTCCTATCGAAATGCTGAAGTCTTAGGACTGATTTCCACATTGACCAGAATTATTCAAAGTATTACGTGAATACCAAAAGTTTGCCCAGTTACCTAGATATTTTTGATTTTGCTTATTAGGCTATCATCTTTACATTTAATCTAACTATTGCCTTGATTGAATTGTTTTCTGCAGATAGTGACTTTTTTTTTCTCTTTCATTGTGACAGGAAGTTCAGACTTAGTGTGGCAATATCAGTGTGGCAAGCTAACTTACTGAAACTGCCAAGCAGTCACGCTATCAACTAAAAACAAGGAAAAAAAAAACTCTGACCAAAACTTCTATAACATTGGTTGTGCATATACTTTAAACATAATACTCAATGAATGTGTTGTGCTGTTACAAGGAACCAGTACCAATGTCAGCTATTTGCTTGTGGTCAGTAGATTGCAGGATGTTGGATGCTGCTTTGTTTATTGTGTGTACATTCTTCTCATAAACACACATGTGGAAACTTTTATGTCCCAGCATGCAGCATGTTCCTCGAAAATGGGATCCAAATGTTCGTATCTAAAGAGAAACAGTCAACGCTGGTGTTGAAGTGTAGCTATACCTCCAGTTCTTTGTGTGTGGTGGTCCAGCCTCTAGTCTTAGTAGGGCATAGCGTGCAGCGCTAAGAGAGAGTCCTCTTATGCCATCTCCCCACTCCTTCTCTGCTCTGTTTTTGTTTAAGAGAGGAAAAAAGTCATAGTAATGCAAGACAGATGAAATAATTAGTTGTCAAATGATATTTACTACTTATATGCAAAGGTCACATGGAAAAACAACCACCACAACAAACCACATGAAAATTTATAGTTGTAGGATAGGAACATCAAAACAGTGTAAAGTGAATTCCAGACGTACCCCTGGTACTCAATGTACTTATAGATCATCCCAGCAATGCCCATGGCCACAATGGCATAGTACCAGGAAGAGATGAACATCAGAGCAAGGCACATACTCATGCCCAGGAATGACAGAGCCCTGTTAGTACGATACATAAAAGCTGAAATTATTTTTTGCATGATAACGTAGGTGCCACTGGTTCTCATGTGTCACCAATAAAACTATAAAGGGTGCAAAACTAGTAAAATTCATCATAAAACATAAATATACAACACATTTACTTACCAGTGGTAATATTTGAACCTTGGCCTCCAGTTTGGTGTGCGTAAAAGAGTTTGCACTGCACAGGCTAAGTTCACAAAGAGATAGCACATCAAGAAGAACCTGTTAAAAGGGCACAAAATAAAACATGTAAAGTAGATAATATAGTAGCGCACCACAGAGAGGAAATTTGATGCCTGAGATAAGTAAAGTGATAAAAGATTTTAACAAAAAGACAAAAGATATATTTGATGGCTCTGATGAAAGAGAAAGGCCTGTTTGTGGAATATATGCTCAATATTTTACAATACATAATATCATATATGTGAGCTTACATGGAAAGGATAGGAGCCACCATGTCCAGAGAGGCAATAAGGATCCCCAGCTCAGCGATAAGCCCAGTCAGCAGCAGTGCCCACGTAGGCTCCCCATTTGTCTTACCATGACCAAACACCTAAAAAAAAAATAAAAAATTAAAATAGTTCGCATAAAGCAATGCAAATGTCTTCGTGCTTCATACTGTTTTATATTCAAACAATCCTGTAAATAAGATATTACCTGATGCAAATAAGTATTGGGAAGTTACCGCAATTATTCAAATATTTCAGGGGGAAAACAAAACAAAAACCCCAAAAGAAGGAAAAAAATGAAAATTGGATTAACCCATTTTTTATTATACTGTATATGTACAGAGGCTATTTCTGTTTTGCAGAGTTGCTTTAATGTTTTTCCCCTACAGAAATAGCTGTTGAACCACATCAAAGCTGTGCTGTCCTACCCTCAGGAAGGGAATGATGTTGTCCTTTGCAATGGCTTGTAGAAGTCGTGGAGCTCCTGTGAGAGACTGCAGGCCTGCTCCAACAGTAGAGAAGAAGGAGCCAATAACAATGACCCATGGAGATGGCCAGGCAAGAGTTCCCACCACCAAATTTTTTTTAACTGCATCCCCAAACCTGCAAGTACAAGCTGATTGAATAAATATCTAACTACTATATGTATATTTATTTATTTCCAATTGTGAAACCTTACCATTTACAGTAAGTGTTGTAATAGTAAAGTCATTATAATTGCAAAAATAAACTTACTTGTCCCTAAGGACTACTCCTTCAATGCATGAGCCAAACAGGACCACAGAACTAAAATCTGATTACCATAAGTTAAGGATCTCGAAGTAAAACCAATGTGCATTGCATACCTGCTTTTCAGTCAACTTTAAATTGCAAAAATAAACATTGTGAGTTTGTATTCGCCAGAAGTGAGGATACAAACAAGTGAAGTGGTGGTAATGGCTAAGATAGTTCCCACAGGGATAGACTTCTGAGCATCTTTGAGATCACCAGATCTGTTGGAGCCTGCCATGATACCTGCAATAGGAATGGACCACAGATAAAAACAACACAAATTTTAAAACTGTTAAACAATGCCCCCTACCGTCTGTAGGGAGCATTGTGCCATCTCCACACAATTTGACTGTTCATGTGTTACTTTAGAAACGAGAACATGAAAGGTAGCATAAAATTACTAAATGCATATTAATGCTTTAAACTCTAAAGAACTTTCATATAATCGCACACTCAAGCTATTGTCACAACCATGTCATGTTTGACGAATGTAATGTTTAAAAATGGGTTTCTACCTTTCCAGTAGGCTGACGTTAGTGTCATAAAAGCTGTATATCTCATTCTTAAAGTTAGATTGTCAGCTTTATCATACTGTCCTACCTGTGGCAGATGGAAAGAAGATCCCCACCAGAAGTGTGAATGATGTAGCAATATCTGCTGAGACATACATGCCAAAGTTCTCCAGAGCCCCATGGGCATTCACAGACTGTAGCCCCGCCTTCTCCAAGAGCTCTCCTTTCTCTAGGTAGTTTCCCCACATGTTGTCTATAGGATGAAAAAAAAGATAGATTTGATGTTTAGACAGAACTTAAAATTGGACTTTCATGAACTTCAACGCCTCACTGCCATTGAAAAGAAAACTTCCTGATATCACATTTATCTCTTTGCAACGTAAGACTACATGAGATTACATTAAGAAAACACTAGGGCAGCTTGTTTTCTACTAACTTGTATGCTTCATGCCACCTCAAGGGCAGCCTACTCTTAAAATGCAGAATACCAAATACTAATACCTTGTCAGTTTTTACCTCTAATAATTCCACTGCCAAGTCCAGGGATGCCCTGTATCTCTGTCACATTGTTCTGGATAAAGTAGTCATCACAATGAGCACTGCTCATGTTCCCTGGTAGGCAAAACTTATCCCACAGCTGACTGGGCGCTGTGATGTTGCCCTTTATTATAGTTTTAGCACAGACGTCGAAGCGATCTCTGACCAAAGTCCTGTTGCCCAACATGCAGATCCTACAACAAGAACATGGACAAAAGATGAAAATATCAACGTTACACATCAGTATAACATAAAACATATCAGCGGCATTAGTATAACCATCTATTAAACTCATACTAATTTGGTCACCATTTCTTTTTTTTAGGAATGATTACCTCAAATTGACTTCAATAAGCCTGTTTAGGCATTTAACTAGTTTTTCTATTTTAGAAAAAAAAAAAACATTAAAAACAAAACCATATTTCTCACCATGTTTTGTTAAGACATGTTTATTTTACTATGACTTACGGGAATTCGGGTGGATGAGTCACAGATTTGATTGCCCCAGCATAAATCGCGACAATTGAGATAATCACACAGGCCAGAAAAAGAGAGGCCAACTTGTTGACATATTTGACTCCTACAAAAACGACCACAGCCATCAGGCTGAGGCATAAAGAGCCATAAACTCTCATGTTGTTCAGCATGGCACTGTCACTCCTATGGGGCTCCGTGTCATGAAAGATGGCTGCCTGGGGAACCAGATATTTCTAGAAAGGAAAACAAATACAATAAAAATCATAGCAGGATATAAACCCTATACAGTATAAAACCCATAGTATGCAACTAATAAACCATATCTAGAACTATATTTTACTATACAAATGTGAGCTTGAATGCAACAGGAGAATATCATTTTGGCAAACTGACCAAGAAGATTTCGATGGCCCCCAGTATGTACATGGCAGAAGCAAAGGTAGTGCCCAAGTAGAAACACAGCCCCACAGCTCCTCCAAATTCAGGACCAAGTGAGCGTGAGATCATGAAGTAAGCTCCCCCAGCTATACACAAAAGACATCAACACAAAACTTCACTGGAGATTTCTCTCATTTTCTTTTTCTTTTTTGAGCACCCAGCAGATTATATAGCAAATGCCAATGTGCAATTTTAAGTAACTGGCAAAATAATCTACACATATTTAAAACGGATAAAAAATAATATAGAATAAAATTAAAGAAACCTTTACACTGAACTGAAGAGAATAAAGATGTTCTAAGTGTTACCTGGAACAACTCCATTAGTAGCAATGGCACTCATAGATATGGCTGTCAGCATAGTCTAAAAAACAAAAGAGAAAAGAAAATAAACATATGCAGACACCACGGCAACTTCTCTTTCTTGGGTATAATGTTAACATCTGCAGATCTAACTGATAGCTAAAGAAAAGTCTTGGTATTCATCTAGTCCTACAAGGATCAGAATATGTAACTTAGAACATGCACAGTATTTGTTGAGACAAGACAGTGGGGGCATGGTGAGCAGAAAAAAACTGTTTAGTTTTGAATAATTGCTGCAGTTTTACGTAATCCAACATTTGAATTTGATTGACTGGTTTAGCAACAAAACATTGGCTAATGTCCCACACTGGTCGGAGAACTAAGCAGGTTTTATTTTGTGTGTATATCTGGGTATAGTGTGCTTGTGCATACTAACACATGAACAGCACATAAGGACAATCAAGAGGGACTGTACGATGCCAGCCATCCCGACAATCCATGTCAGTCGGAGAAAGAGAATAACACCAAAGATGTTCTGGAGACACGGTAAGTAGACTCCCATCAGAGTGCCCATGTTGGGAGACTGAGAGGTGGGGGGGAGGGAGGGAGAGAGAGAGAGAGAGAGAGAGAGAGAAAAGAGTATTGAGCATGACATTTCAGGAAACAAGTGTATTGATCATTAGTATTGATTGATGTACTTTTTAAAGGTCATTCAATCATGTTATCAGCTCGTTGCATGTATCCAGGTCTTACACAGCCACAGTCTAAATGCAGAGTGTAGAAAGGCATTAGCAATCAATCAGCAAGCCTTAATAACATGGACAAAGTGGCAGGGAGAGAGCCACCAGTGGAGTATAATGTTTCCAAACCTCAAAAGACAGAGTGTACGGATTTTTAAAACAGTGAAGCACAGTGTTCCCTTGCTGTGCCCAGACTACTGACCTTGGGGGTCTTCCTACGTGACGCCTCAGCACTCTCCTCCTCTTCATGCTCTTTGGCGCCCTGGGTGATGTTGGTGTAGTTGACCAAGCGACTGAGCAGAGAGGAAACCTTCGGCCGGATGTCCAGCTCTTCCTGAAAGAAGACAGGACATGAAGTTAATCTCAGCAGATTGATTTTAATCTATAATCTGATAGAAATTCTGCACAGTAAAAATAATAAACCTCAAACAATGCCAGGTTCCTGTCATAGAAGTCATTCTTCTTGCTAGCAGCATCAGAACTGTTAAGGAACGGACTGTCTTCTTTATGGTTGCCATGTCCTGTTAGAGAAAGGGATAGAAAAGTAAATAAAAACATAATGAAAACAAAGATGTGGAAAACCAGCAGTTTAGTTTAGGCCTACCAAATGTTTTTCTGGACAGTAAATATGGCAAACATTATTCTCATTTACATAAGCAAAGCTAATGACTGATTCACTAATATGAGGTATGGTTCCCAAAATGTTTGTAAAGGCTGAAACAATATTGTAGCATCATTACAGCATCTTGTGATGGTAAAGTCGAGCACTTCTTTAACAAAAAATAAATGAAAGCTATATGTAAAATGGACAAAAGACAATGGCTCAGTGAGTCTCAAATCCCATAAAAAGTCATCGATGGATTTACACCAAAACAGACATCAACACTTCAAAGAAAGAACACCTGATGGATTTTTTTGATTAATAATTATCTGAACTATATAAAATATGTGACATTATTACAGAGGAAAAACATTATCAACAATATTGCTTGTACAGGAGCAAAAAATGAAAACAAAAAGAAACAAATAGTAATTCAATTTTTTTTATTCCATAGCAATTCTTCTTCGCATTTAACTGTCACTGCTAATTTTAATTGAAACATCTTAACAGCGTTCACGAAGCAGTAATCTTTAGAAAGACAATTCATTCAGCAAAATTGCAATGAAAGGCCAAAAGCAGCACAAGACCAGGTGATAAATAGGATTATAATTAGTTTCACTCTCATTAATGTTTGCGTTTGAGGAAGAGAATCAAACAGAGACAAGCACAGCGCCTGGGGCAATTACTGCACGCAAAGCAGCTCTGTTAACTTTATCACACACACACATTCACACTCATAGGCATAAACACATCTCATTACCTAGAAATTACCTAACCTTGGATTATTGGAGCATGTAAACTTTAACGGCGGCATCTTAAAACCCAAATGAATCCTGCAACAAAAACCCAGCTAATGTACCAAGTGGACATGAAATAGAAAAGTATTCTCAACTGTGCAGAAAATACCAGCAAGTGAGTTGGCTGAACTTCCATGCTGGTCCTTACTCACCTGTGTTCTGCGTCCCACTGCTGCTAACAGCGCTATCAGCGAGCATACTTATGCACTTATGCACTGTTTGTGCAGTGTGCAGCAGCGTATGCTATGTTCTGCTATCCAGGACACTCGGTCACCCAGGGTGAATACTCATTCAGGGGCCTAATCTAACACATGGCGTACAGTGAGGAGGGGTAAGAGGTGGGGAGTGGAGAAAACAGGGATAATTTACTGACTCATACACACCACATACACACATATGTAAGACACAAGCCTTCTCACAGGAATATAAAGGCTGGGTTGGATTCACGGTATCACCTTAAAGAGCAGTCTTATATTTTCTGCATTTCTAAATTGTGCTCATGATCATTCTGGATATATCTGTATGCAAAATCACATTTCGGTGCTCCCAGGCTGCAGCAAAAAGCAACACAATATAAAAGATAAGCATACATGCAAAAACCTATTATTGAAAACCATCCATTGCAAATTCTCAGTAACAAGATATAATATGAAACCTGACATTTCTCTTTACAAAAGAAACCTTGATCTTTGAAGTTTAAGGCCAAATTCACGTGAAACCCCTATCTATAGCTGGAATGCAAGGATGACTAGGGGGCAATAAGAGGGAAAAAAAAAAACTATCTCAATACTGCCATCTAGTGTTGTCTTGATGTTTGGTTTGCCATGAGATGTTCAGTTGCTTCCTGGCAAGAACTGTGACTCGGCCATGCTGAATGCTCTGCATAATAACCAAAGAGCTAAAACATCAAATAGTTAAGCGTGCAACTCTTTCCTTTTTGGGCAGGCAACATAAATCTGACTTTAACAATGAGCCAAGGAGACAGAAGGGGTTTCTTGTTAATAACCTCACATTAAATGTCTAATCTAAAAGATTAAAGATTAACTGGCCTGTTATGAAGGCAAACTGTAGTCCTGCTGTGAGCACAGAGCAGCAGAGGCTTTACTGCATGTGCTAACTTGTCATCTGTGCTCCCTGCAAAACAGCTCACAGCTACAGCTAGAAGATTTAAAACTTCACTGTGGGAATAACACAGTTTATAGAAGTAAAAATATATAAAAGTCAACTATCTATTTATCTATCTATCTACGAAAAAATGTGTAAATAGATAAAAAACAACAACAAATCTATTTACCAGCAGTGATAGCAAAGCTGATACAGTTTTGACGTTCTGAGTTCCACTATAGAAAAGCCATCACGGGGCAGTCGGTACAACACTGTTACAACCACTCCAAAAATTTTAGACATCTGTAGTTCAGACAACAATGAAGGCTGAGTTCCAAGATAGATGTAGTGCATCTCATTGGTACGGTATAATATTAGTATACTACTAGCTAGAGGCTTCACAGCTAATATGATCCCATTGCAAAATTGTTTTAAACAATCTTAAGTACTTTAACTCATTATTTCAGCGATGACAGTTTGTGTGAAAATTGTGGCGACTGAAAGTGATGGTGGCTCTAATGTTTGAAAAAGTCAGCATATGGTGTGTTTTGCATGTTAAGAACATCCAGTTAGAAGCATTTGACTAACGTATAATTGTATTCATTTGAAAATCATACTATGTTATATGACTGACAATGGTGATATCCATGTAGAGATTTCCAAAACAACAGAAACTATCTGGCTACTTCCACTTTAACAATTTAGCTCATTTCAAACACAATGAACTGGACATGTGTGTGCTTAATAAACTGGCAAATTACAGCAGGATTTTCCTATCCTCGGTCAGAAGGCACAGGTGACTTATATGATGAAAGAGAGGGTCCACAGCAATGAGAATTAGGGTTCCTTTAATCCAAACATCTCCAGAAGTGAATTCGTTTGAGTATATGTATATATATGTGTGTGTGGTTCTGTAAAATAACAGAAATTACAATTAGCAAACAATTAAAGTCAACCAAGCTGGTCTAAATAATACAGAAAGGGTTGAACAGAAAGTCTAATTCGAAAATGACTAAACACCACCCCCTGGTGGACACAAATGGGCTGCTGCACAGGG
>NW_005188546.1:0-1813 GCF_000239375.1 Pundamilia nyererei
AGCCTATGCACTTTCCACGAATAAATGCCTTCAAAGCATCCCATACAATAGCCAGCCTGTCCGTAGATCCAACATTCACCTCTAAAAAATATCTTATATCCTCTTTTAGGGTTGATACAAATTTTTCGTCCTGCAATATGCTTGAGTTTAGTCTCCACCTACCCGTTCTGTTCTTTTCGACATTTAGATTTATAGTAAGTTTGGGTTTAATCACTTTTTCATCGCCCAGGGGTCCAGTGTGAAGTTATTGTGTGATCACGAAGAGTTTTTTTATTGTTTGATGTAAACTTGGTGGGAGTTTTTACATATAGCAGGTGGTATTAGCTCCAGATCCTATCCCAGATGTCATAGGGCAAGAGACAAGGTACACTAATTTAGGTCATTTAGAATCACCTTTTAAACTAACCTTGCTAACTGCATGTCTTTGGACTGTGGGAGGAAGCCAGAATACCCAGAGAGAACCCACTCAAACACGGGGACACAGAAACGCTCTGTCATGTCACACTGTGGAAGGCAGGAGGAAGGACCCAAATGCAGAACTCTGAGTGCACAGGGATGAACTCAAAAAGGCAGCTTTATTTTGCTGTAAAACACTTGAACACTACAAAACAAAACCAAAAACAGGAAAACTTGAATAATCAGATACAAAGAGACGAGGGAAAGCAAAACTAGATGCACTGTCGCGGTACAAGACAAGGACTATCAAAATAAAACAGGAAACGCACGACAAACACAAAGGCACGGACTTGATACTAACAGTGGGGAACAAGATAATAAACATGAAGGCTAAACTAAATCTACACTAAAATTGAGGGGCACAGGAACTAAACCCCCAGAACCCCCACTTGAGTATTACTGGGAAGGAAGGAAGGAAGGACTGAGATGACTAAGCATAAACGAAAGATAATCAAACCAGGAACAACAATTGTCAAATATAATTAAACTCAGAATGGAAACAAATACCGTGACAGGCCCCAGCCTGATGCTGGATTCAGACTGAGGTAACAGTGCTAAAGTAGGAAAGATATGATTACAAGGCTTGATACAGAATTTTCTTTATATTTTCATCCTTAACAGGTTAAACCACCAATAGCATACATATGATCTTGTGAAATTTCGCGAGTCCAGGGAACTAACTACTCTTACTATATTGTATCATGTCATCTCAACAAGAATAAGTTGTTGAATTTCATGCAGACACCACATGATTTAGTTAAATTCACCACAGAAGCATTGAATTATTTTGTTCAAATTACAAGGCAGACTCTTGTAAATGTAACAACCACCCAATTTAATTTTTTTGAGTGTAGATCTAGATGAGTATATTTCCCATGAGACAAGCAAATTTGAACTGTAAATAGGAGTTAAAAATAATGAAGGCTAAAGGCAATACAGCTGATGCAGAAGTAAATCTAATAAAAATGCAGAATGTACACGTTATCAATTACTCATAGTCTATCAGTCACTTTCTCATTATGTCTCACCCCCAGCCAGTCATGACAAATGGCTGCCCCTCCCTGCCCCTGATTATGTTGGAGGTTTCCTCCTGTTAAAAGGAAGTTTTTCCTTGCCACTGTTGCCAAGTGCTTGCTCATTGTCTGATTGTTGGGGTTTCTCTATATAATTAAAGGGTCCTTACCTTACAATGTAAGCACTTTGAAGTGACTGCTGTTGGGATTTGGTGCTAAATGCTTAAATCTCGTGTTGTGCTTCCCAGTGAGCATACGCTGGCGTGACTTTCTGCCGCTGCTCTCCGTGTGTGTTCGTTTGCTTAGTTCAGTTTTATTTTTACACTAAAGTATTTGATTTTACT
>NW_005188546.1:3176-5505 GCF_000239375.1 Pundamilia nyererei
TGTTTGTGTAAAGTTGGTCAGAAGGTTCCTTTGTAAGTGCGCATGCGCCATTAGCGTGCTGCCTGCTGTAACCTTAATTTCCTTCGGGATTGATAAAGTATTCTGATTCTGATTCTAACCAGCCTATACAAGTTATCAATTACTCATAGCCTAGCAGCCCTTGCTGGCCTTCTCCACGTACTACTGTTTGGCTGGTTAATGCACTCGAGCATCTGCCTTCTCAAGTTGCCCACAGTATGTACAGTACCAGGTAGGTAATCGCAGCTACTTTTCTGGCACTGGGTTGTAATCGTGGCATGCTGGCTTACATGGCTGTGTGAACAAATGGATAAACTATGATTCCCCTTTTAACCATATGCTTGATATGCCTACCATTGCTTGGCTTTACTATTGGACTATGCAATGTTCTTTGTAGCCATACCAAAGGTTTGGACCTTTAAGCGGATGACGGAATGCACTATTCAAAATACCCCCAATAACATCTGAAACTGCTCCCCAATTTTGCTCTCTCTTTAATGAAAGTAACCCTGATGAACCACTTGCATGCTTTAGTTTGACTTGTACCAACACTATGGACTCAATTGCTCCTCTAAAATGTAGACAACAAAAATGTAAAAGTCAGCCTTGGTTAAATAATGTCACTTGTGCCATCAGACAGGAATGCAGGAAAACAGAACAAAAATGGAAGAAAGCTAAGCTCCATGTCAAGGTAGAAAGAGCAAATTATTTCCCTTAAGATTTTTACAAAGAATTCTGGTAAACCTGAAGTTCTATTCAACAGTCAACTCTGCATCCCACCACTACAGCTATATCTGAGACTGCCTCACACACTTGTGAGTATTTTCAAAGGTTCTTTACTGAAAAAATGGCTAATATCAGGGCACATATCCGGCTCCCATCCCAAGACCCTTCTGAACCACTTACATGCTCTTCCTTTCTTACTTAATTTAAACCAATCTCATTATCCCATCTTACTGATATAATAATGCACATGAAACCAACTACTTGTCCCTTGGATGTGTTACCTACGCCATTTCTCAGAGATGTGCTGCAGACAAACAGCCCTAACATCCTCGCTATTGTTAATGGCAGCATCTCAAATGGAATTGTTCCGCGTTCTTCCAAACAAGCTGTTGAAGCGGCTGGTTTGGATCCGTCAGTTCTTAGCAATTTTAGACCAATCTCCAAGCTGCCATTTTTGTCTGAGGTTCTCAAGAAAGTTGTCCTCCACCAGTTGCCCTCATTCTTAGATACACATAGTATTCTGGATAAATATCAGTCTGGTTTTAGAGCCTTCCATAGCACAGAGTCTGCTCTACGTAAGGGGTTGAATGATGTGCTTTTTGCTACTGACTCTGGAAAAAGTACAGTTTTAATTGTTTTAGACCTGAGTGCAGCATTTGACACTGTTGACCACACAATCCTATTAAACCATTTGAAGACATGTGTTGGTATTCAAGGTTCTGCTGTAAAATGGTTTAACTCTTAGAGAGCAGAACATACTCCGTGATGCTGGGTAACAAATACTCTTCACCTCCTACACTTGCTTGTGGAATACCTCAAGGCTCTATTTTGGCTCTATACATGCCCTCATTGGGCTCTATTTTTCAGAAATACCAAATTTCCTATCATTCTTATGCAGATGATACCCAGTTCTTTCTCTCTCTAAACCAGGTGCTGATGGTACATTGCAGAAAGCTTCAGATTGTCTTGCTGGATGTCATTGAACTTTTTCAAACTAAACGATGACAAAACTGATATTATAACTTTTTGGCAACCAAGACTTTGTTAGTCTCATAAGCAATTACTTGGGCCCACTATCAGCTAATGTACACCCCCATGTTAAAAATCTTGGTTTCATTTTCGATTCTACCCTCAAGCTGGACAAACAAATAAACTCAGTTGTTCGTGGCAGTTTTTCCCAGTTCAGGAGCATTTCTAAACTCAAAACTATCTTGTCATCTAAAGATCTGGAAACCGTTACCCATGCCTTAATTTTTCTGTAACTCTCTCTATTGAGGCATCTATCACTCGAGCCTGTCCCACCTGCAACTTATTCAAAATGCAGCCTCAGGGCTCCTGACGGGTACCAGAAAGAGAGAAAGTATTACTCTGATACTCGCATCTTTACACTGGCTGCCAGGCAAATACAGAATTCATTTCAAGGTTTTATTTTTTTGTTTTTAAAGCCTCCTGGCTTAGCCCCAGGTTACATTTCAGATCTCCTTAGCCTGCACCAACCCACTCGAACTCTGGGTTCCTCCAGTCAGATGCTTTTACTGGTTCCACGCTCCCAGTCAAAATCCTGAGGTGACAGGCACCACTCCTA
>NW_005188546.1:6079-7954 GCF_000239375.1 Pundamilia nyererei
GGTGCTGCAATAGGATTCCATTGTTGCAAAAATTCAACTTCAGTTAGCAGCAACTCAGTCTGACATATGGTGAACATTGAGTGGTATTATTGAAAAGAGTGTAGGAACCACAGCAACTCAGCCACTAATTGGCAGATCCCATAAAGTGCTGATGCTCATAGTGTGTAAAAGTCAAGTCCATCTGCTGACTCAATAACTGCAGAACTCCAGATCTCCTCTGGCATTAACAACAGCACTACGAGCTTCATGGCATGGGTTTCCATGGTGGGACGTACATTGCACAAGTGTAATGTGTAGGTGCCTAAATACTTATGTGCATTTGAATTATTCTTTTGAATGAATACGATGAGTAGAAGTGTAAAGAGCAGTGAAGGTAACCCCAATGTCACCTTCACTCATCTTTTGCAAGGTCCATGAACATCATTTGGGACAGGTCAAAGTACCTGGCTCTCTGTCAGGCAGCTTCCCATGTCCAATAGTGGAATGTGTATACTCACTCAACATTAAACCCCATCTTACTCAGTATGGTACTCCATGACACCTCAGTTGAGACCTGTACCTGTACCTTCAGCTGTGCAGCTAGACCAGCTAGTCTTGGAGCTCATGTCTGCTGATGACTGCGCCCTTAACCCTAATACAGACGAGGAACTACAATACATATCAGCTGCTTTGCCAAGACAGCGAAAGCCTTTTGGATCACCAAGAAGAAGAAATAAGTCTTATATCAGTGCCATCCTGTAAAACACAACGCTGTTGATGGTGCCAAGCTGTCTGAGTGGATTGTCCAATGTAATGTCTAATCACAGTCACCAATAAATTTGAATCCAACAACTTCTTTGGATGCCTTGCTAGAAGAGTGTGACAAGACTCTTTGCACACATCCACAAGCATAAAAGCATACCGAGCAATTGTAGTCATCATGTTTCAATATGAAACAGAAACGCATATATGCAATTTCACCAACAATGTCTACACACTATAAGAGCAATAACTGCAGAAGTACGTCTTCAGTGAGGCATAAAGAAAGTAAATCTTCCGAACTGAAGTGAAGTGAAACTGTAGTTCCAAAGGGTGAGGCATGTCATAAGCTGGAGAGCTGGAGACTGCTAATACTCTGTTTGAAAAAGGTGACTAGTAAGAAAGGAAACAGAAAAGGCTGGCAGCCTCAAGTTTAAAGCTTACCGAGAAACAGCTGTTGAAGAAAAGAGGAAAAGAAGAAGTGAGAGTTCTGCCTTTCAATCTTCAGCAGCCCACAGCTTCCTTTGTCACATGTGCACAAATGTCTTTGTCCAGTAGACTGATTGTCCACAGAAGATAGACTGTTGGAGTCAAATTGTTAAATGTTGCCATTATTGTACTTAAATTTGTAAGTCTTGGTTCAAACTATATGATCAAGGACATTCCTTTGTTTTTGACCCCAGAAATTTTGACATATACAACCTAAATTTGGAAGATGAGAGTCAGAAATCGTGACTTATGAATGACATTTTTTTCCTTTTCATTCTTTTTTGTCTTGGTGGAAACAAGATTCCATAATGGTTGGGCTGAATTGAAACCAGTTTAGCCCAGAGGCTCTATGTCTGACATTGCTGGTTTAGGGTTACGGGTAAGGCTAATGTGAGAGCGGAGTTTTGTTTTAGCCACATGGCCAAATTTTCTCAGATTTTCTACCATGTAAAGTCTCACAGGTATTTTGACATCTGTGATCATTTATTTTATTTTCATTTATTCAATTAAAAAACAAAAGAAACCCCTACCTTAGTGATTATATTTAAAGCTACAAAAGAAATCTTATTTTATTTAAGAATGTTTATGAAGTTTATCAACTGATGGGAATTTGCAGTTTTGGACTTTAATCTATTTTAAAACTTAACC
>NW_005188546.1:8010-18588 GCF_000239375.1 Pundamilia nyererei
TCCCCCCCTCTCTCTCTTATTACTGAGACCCATCTCAGTAATTTAGCTGAACCCCAGTTCTTTATGGGCAGTTTATGGGTTCTGCGTGACTCTTTCCTAATGAGGTTTGGTTTGGTGGTCTCCTAATGAAAAAAAAATTGAAGTCCCATTGTTGACAGATTGCTAGTCACAAAATAAGGCCCTGTATGGTCAAATACAGCCACAAGACAAACAAGCAAATTGAGCAACGCGGCAAAGGCTGAACCAGGTCAGAGAGATAAAGGTTCATTAAGCGAACCTAATGGAAGTGGGAATGACCCCCAAACAAATTATTTCAGTCAAAGTCAATCAGCGGGGCTGTTTGTGTTTGTGACTGCCAAAACAGAATCTTGGTGACAATTAGGAGTAATAAGGCCCCCACATTTGTTCTCATGTTTCTAAATGGTAAAAGAGAAAAATACTACTTGGTTAATTTGTCATATTGTAATTGTGCCTGGTTTCCTAGAAGTGAGATCTAAAAGCGCTGAATGGAACACAGATGGTCTTTTTTTAAACATCTACTGCTTTTTGCCAACTTGCCAAAAGCACCAGCATCAGCTGTAGTCAGCTTGGAGTTATGCTTGTGCCCATTGTGTAATTGGAATGTATGGCTAGGCAATCTCATTATTGTCCAAATCATTAAAGCATAGCTGTTGTCACTTGTCTCAGAGGAAAACAGAAACAATGCATTGTACAGTCTTAGTAGTGGTCATTATCATTAGGATGCCCTTGTGATAATAATTAAAATGTCCCACAATTATGAGCAACTCTTTTAGCCTGCTCACTGTTTTTGACCTGCCTCTCATTTCATTCAGCTCTATTCTCCTCTGTCACCTTTTGTCCTGCTGTCTGGCAGAGGTTGTCCACATCCATGCGGCATCTGAAGCGTACAAGGGGCTGACAAAAACAAAGGCATTTGCCACAAAGAGCGCAAAGATAATCTAGAAACAGGGAGAAAGTCTACTATACTGGGGCAACTTATTGACTGATTTGACACCAAGAAGAAAGACACCCAATAAATACTAAATTCACTGCAAACAAACAGATCTGCCAGTCTTCATACTGACCAACAGTGGACTAACGTTTTGAATCAATGGCATTTCAGTAGTTGCCAAATGATGGGAGAAAAGACTACAACTGAAATGAGAGGGAGTAGTTAGAGCACAACATGGGAAGACAGAACACAACACTATAGATGTCTATAGATAGTCTAAGACCCAAGCTGACATATAGACACAGACGAACAGGCGCACGCAGACACATTCCCACCTCCATATACACAAACAAATACTCGGCACTCACCTGACATGGAGACAGACGCAAATAGACACTGTACACACATCCACACTCCCCAAACATACTCTATATCCCAGGTCCGGGTACCCCTACTCCCAGAAGGGCAAACTGTACCCGCACCCAGGAGATGTAACCCTTCTCTCTGGGGTGGAGGAAAGCAGACGGGCTCCTTATCTGCAGTAGCAGGGAGGCCCCGCATCCCAGACCCCAATCTGACAGCCAGCACCTCCTCCCAGCCCCCCAGCCCCAACGGTTAACAGAACGGGGGTGAGTGAAGACCCCAAACCTCCCTCCGCCCGCTCATATGTAGTGTTGCTGCCTGCTGTTCTAAAGTGCATTTAAAACACAGGAGGGCATGGTGCTTCCTGCCAGAGAGCAGCACGGCTCCTCCCGAATGAAACCCCCCCAAAAAAAAACTGTCATTTTATACGGTTTCCTCTACGACACTCAAGCATATGTGCAATATATCTAAAGCTTCAGTCTCTGTAGATTAACATTTTTGGGCGTAGCTCTGCATGACCTCTAGTTATTTTCTCTTTCTTTTAATTTTGTAGCCGCTTTAAAACTTTTCTCCAGACTACAAATAAATGAAAAATACTCATTGGAATGCACAATTATGTAATTATGAGATTGTATTTCAATAACAGGTACAACAAAGACAGAGCTGTCTGTGGGGATGTTGTTAAATGCATGACTTTATCATATTAACCTCATTATGTGGTAATGATATGCCGGTTAGTTCCTTTGTCACTTAATAACTGTGCTGAAAAGGTGAAGACACGAAATGGCATGTCATAGCATTGCTGTGGGCTCTAGAAATGGTTAGAGGCAGAACACTTTAATGTAAATTAACAAGTCTACCTCCTTCTTGTGAAAAATAAAATACAAGAAGAAGAAAAAATCCCCTACTGTTTATAAAGTAGAAAGGAGAATGTCACACCTCCAGATATGTACAACATTTGGAGACTTGAGCAACCAACTAAGTTAAAAAAATAAAAACAAAAATCAAACAATTTGGAGGTGCAAATGACTCCTACTGTATGCTCAACTTGATGTTTCCAAGAAATATACATCCTGTGCTAACACTCCCCCAGTCAGGCACACCATAGTTTCACTCTGATTCACAGAACAGCACTCAGACAGTGTTTTGCAGACTGAATTAGATCAGCAGCAAAGCATTCACAACATCTTGTTTCCCAGAATTATAAATAAAAGAAATTCAAAGAAATGCCAGCTGGTGTACAGTTGTGGATTTGTAGATGATTCATTGTTTAGTTGTGAGACAATGAAACAACTAATTAAAATTCATCAAAAAGTCCGCAGACTGATATATAATCCCACTGTCTGTGTGAGCTACGTAGGACAATTATAATTATCATAGTTTCCCTCAGGTTTTTTGGGTCAGATGACACTTTAAGCCTGTTTAAATGCACTTTAAATCCCAAAAGACTGTACAAAAACTAGTCAGGCTCCTCTTACACGTCTACTTGTGTTTTTCGTTTCTTGACGTGACGACAGTCTCTAAATTATCTGCTGAGTTACTCCGTTTGACTCTGTTTTCTTTCCCCGTGAGTAGGTCAACTGGACCACAGCAAAGGCACAAGAGAGCAAAGGTCTGATTTGTAATCAGGTCACCATTATCTGACAGTGAAAGCCATCTCTGGAGGAATGTTGCACCTCTTTATATCCAATTTTGTGCGTCATGAGCCGCTGGATCTCGTGACCCATGACGCATTTAACTCAATACAATGAAATTAACTTTTTTCTTTCTTTCTCTTTCAGTGGAAGCTAAATTTGTCTTTAGTTGTTGGTAATAATTTGAGACAGAGTTCCAGAGTGTCAGAGACAGTCTTACTCCTGGTCTAAAACGAACACTGTTGACCTTTGTGATGGGCTCAATAATAAATAAGGCACGGGAATGTGCGACCACACAATAACTTCACAAGAAGCTAAAGTGATGCTGCCAGTGCCAACAATGTCTAATTGAGCATCACAACAAAATGGAAGCATACGCAGAAGATCTGATATATTGTGTAATTAATTGGGTCCAGACTTTTATTGTGATGTTGAGTGGAGGTCTGCTTCAAACAGAAGTTTGTAGCCTCACTGATGGAAACAAAAGGTCGTGGCCTCATGCAGTCTTCCAACAGAATATACAAGGCTTCTTTGTCAAGAAGCCCAATTTCCTCCTGAGCTGTGTTGGAATTACATGGTTCATGTGAGGTTAGCAAACCTTCCCATCCTCAAACACCTCCAGGGCTCCCACCAGAGCTTGTCCTTTTTCACTGTGACTGCAAAACTATTTAAGTAGCTTCTTTTTTGTTCATGTTACTCCTTGGTAAACTGTAACAGGAAAACAGTTAACCAACTGTAATCCACTGAAAAACTTCATTTCATAGCATTATAACTGTGTATTATAAACTCAAATTGCCATTTACTTCTCTATATAAGTGATGATCTTATATAACGTGATGATTTTAGATTCTGTTTAAACACTTCACAAATTCCTTCTACTTTTATTTCCATTTAATAAGAATGCAAGTTACACAGTATTATATTCATTAGAGCTCTTCCTAGCAAACAATGGATAAACAGCGGGGTGCTATTTAAATAAATAGGCGTTGAAGTCTCTAGATCACATAGTTTTAGATCCTGCCAGTGTCAGATGTGCAGTGCTGTGAAAAATATTTTCTGATTTCTTGAGGGTTTTTTGCACATTTGTCACACATGTTTCAGATGATCAAGCAAATTTCTTACTTTTTGTTTATTTTATAAATCTGTCTTGTATGGCAGCATTTGCAAACAGAACCATCATCTGAAAGCACAGTTGTGCCAAACATATTTGTTTTGCTCTATAAATCCTCCTGTCATTACTGTTTTTGTTTTTTTTCCCTTTGTTTTCCTTTTATTTATTTAATTTCATTATTAGTACAGAGCTGACAGGTGTGGAGAAATTTTATTATTAGACAAAGATAACCTGAATAAATACAAATTCTAGTTTTTAAAATGATGATTTCATTTGTTAATGAAAAGATTATCCAAACCTACCTGGGCCTATGTGAAAAAGTAACTTGTGTTTCACTTGGATTTTTGCCTGTGTGAAAAGAAAGTAAATCATGGGGGGAAAGCTCCAAGTTCACAAACTTATACAAAAAGAAAAAGATTATTCAGACTGGAGTAAACAAGCTTTAGGCCTGAAAATGCCCTGAATTGAGGAACAGCTGTTAACCTTCCCAGGAGTGGCCAAGAGTTTGTGACTCATGCAGGAGGTCACAGAAGAACCATGAACAACATTGAAAGACCTGCAGGCCTCACTGGCCTCAGCTAAGGTCATTGTTAATGACTCAACCAAATTATTTTCATTTACCTCTTTTCACACTCTGTGTTTATATGCTGCTCTGCATTTGATCATTAATTATCAGTAATCTCTGGCACCCTCCACAGTGATTCTTTTGTCAGTTGTGGCAGATGGCTGCCCCTCCATGAGCCTGGTTCTGGTGGAGGGTTCTTCGAGTTTTTCCTTCTGACTGCCACCAAGTGCATCAGATTGTCGAGGTTTTCTCTGCATTATTGTAGACCCCTGTTGTAATTTCGGCGCTATATAAGTAAAACTGAATTGAACCGAAGTTCAAGAACTAAAAAAAAAAAATTAGGTTTAAGGGAAAATTACTTTTCACATTTCCACGGTTTGGACCTTTTTTTTCCATAATAAAATAAATCAATTTAAAAACCCCATTTTGCATATCGGGTTTTCTTGGACTAATATTAAAATGTATTTCATGATCTGAAGCATGTCTCACAGTTGTTGAGCCATGTCCATAAAGATTTGCTTTGCATCACTCTAGGGGCAATCACAGAGAGATGCTGCACATAACAGGTACAAGATACTGGCCGCAAGGGATGGAAAGAAGTGTGGTCTTACCTGGACGGCTCCAGGGTCATTAGGCAAACGACCCACACTGTAAAGTCATGAACCTGGCTTCCACTCGCCCAGTCTTTACTCCAGAGTTTTGGGACAGCTCACTCGGTCCAATCAGTCTTGAGCAGAGATGAGAGATGAGTGCGCAACGATGTAATGGGAAATTCACAGAGAAACTCACGGATTCTTCAACTGACCGCGGCACACCTGCACCAGGGTAAACCTCCGCCTACCGCAGTCCTGCTTTATAGGTGAAAATAGAGCAACAGGACCGCTGAGTCTTTGACTTTATTTATTTTCTGCTGTGTTTTACTTGCATCTATTTGAAAGACTGAGTGTAAACACAAAAAATATTTTATTTTATGCGCTGGAATGTGCAGAAAATAGGTTTAAATGTTAAACTAATTTATTCAAGTCAGAGAATGTTGCATATAATTAAATTTTTGCTTGATGCATAAAGTTAAAAGATTAAAACTGATAAAACAAGTAAAAAAAAAGAGACTTTTCCATTTGATTACATTTTGTATGATGGATTATGCAGAAAAAGTAGAATTGGGCTGAAAGATCTATCGCTTTATCACCTCTTCAGGTTGTAAATCGTGTTTTTAAAAAGTAACTAAGTAACTAAATAATTAATTACTTTTGAAAATAAGTCATCAGTAAAGTAACGGGATTACTTTTTGAGGAAGTAATCAGTAATTAGTTACTGATTACTTTTTTCAAGTAACTTGACCAACACTGGTCTTGAGTTTGTCGTAGTCACAGTTTTTCACCCTATGAACAGCTCTACAACATATAAATGAAATAATAATTTCTAAATAAGAAGAGGAGGGAAGCAGAAACCCGGAGATGCTTAAGTGGCGTCCTCTTTCAAACGTCCCGTGTCTCACACACTTGCCCTGTCGTCTTCTTCTTCTCCTACATTTTAATGGCGGTTGGCAAACAACTTTTAGGTGCATTTCACTTGCCCTGTCATTTCATTGAGGGCAATTTAATACACCTGGAGGTCCTTCAGCCCACACCCTTCACATCCCAGTGGCCGGATCCTTGAGTGGGCGGTACTATGACACATGTAGGTGTGACAAATATGCAAAAATAAACTAAGAACTCAGGAAGCCGGCAAATATTTTACAGCACTGGATGTAGAACTCACACAGGTGTCAGGAAAGTCTACATAGAAATCTCTAATATATTGAATTCTATAATATTTTCACTGTGAAGCAACAATGCTAACAACTGAGCAACACGCTGCTCCCTGTGTTAACAGTGATGAGGACACAATATATCAGCCCCAGTACAGATTGGGGTTAGACAATGTACTGTATGAGCTAGTGTGTGAAAGCTCTTGCTGCATTTCACATTTCAAATGGCTGCATAATTTGCAAATGAACAGGTGCACCTTGAATGAAATCAAAAACTCAAATTTAGATTTCAGCTGTTAAAAATTAGGAAAAAGCTCTTTAGAAAAATCAAGCTTTCTGTCTGATTACAGTCATTCGTGTAAACAACACTGAGCTGCTAATGTAAGCACTGCCATTACCTATCCAGCCAGATAACTTTGACTATTTGCAGATATTATTGGGTAAACTGACAACTTACTTTGGGCTGCCTTTGAAAGACTGAGATCTTTGTCTCTACTTTTCACATATTGTGAATATCCACAATGTTTCCTTTTCTCCTAGCTTCAAGACCTGCTGCTATCAATTATCAGATGAATCTCACAGAATTTGATGCACCTTCTCTTATTATCTGTTCAGTTACTTGATTAAGAGCTGAAAAGTCTGCTTGAAGTGATTGAAATGGTCTCAAGACTACCATGGTCATATGACTACTCAGACGGGCAGCTTAAATCCCTCCTAAAATGTTTTCACTTTTGACTTGTGTATTTGCACATCTGCTCATAATTTGTTATATTTAAAAAAAAAAATAGTAATATACAATTTGAAATACTGGACAGACACAACAAATCATTCGAAGAAATTAATGTTTAATCTGATTGTGTTTTATTTTACATTATGGTCAAATCCCATTCACACAGAACAATTGTTAAGTAAATAATTTTGCAGTAGTTTATGGCTGGTACAGTTTTTATCTTTCATAAACTGAGTGTTTCTTGTCATTTGGATTGGAGCTTCAAATGGAAATTACTTTATATTTTATTTGTCTATTTCCTGCACTGATATTGATCATTTATTTAACAACATCTTAGAACTAAACACTGCACACTGTCTAAATACTGCTCTACACTCTCAGACAATAAATAACCGTTTGACCTTTGGTTACAACAGTTTCTTAATGAGGCAATCTCTGTGGCAGTACCCCCTGATTGAACCTCGAGGGTACTTGTACTTATCTTCGCTATATGTACTTTACAGAGGCCAGTCGAGAACCTCCGGTGACAATCTTTTACTCAAATCTAAGGGTACCTTTTAAAAATGCAAAACTAAGGTAAGGTAATTCTTAGAATTACCAGTTGACATAATATGCATAGCCTTAAAATCTTGGCGGAAATGTTGGTACAGAAAGAACAAATGAAGGTTCAGGGTGGTTCAAGCCCTGAACCTTGCTACTTTCTGGTGACAGTGCTAAAGCTGCACCCCCACACCATAATATTTTACGTAATATTTGCCTATTTACACTACTCTGCCTGGTTTACACCCAATGTCATTTACCCATTATATTGTATATTGTATAGCTTTCTTGTTATATGTAAAATTGTATTGTATTTATTTAAATTTTTACTTTTTAATTATTTTACCTGCATTTTTTTAATCACTCTTATATTTAAATGTTCATTTGCTATTTTATCTAGGGATTGAGCGTAACGTAGTTTCTATTCTCTGTATGTCCTGTACATGTGGCAGAATTGACAATAAAGTTGACTTTGACTTTGACTTTGACTTTGTAATTTCTAACTGAGCACAGGCTGTCTTCTGATATTATATCTTAAAATCTAGAAGAAACTGTACTGTACTGCCTCAAATTGTAAATGTACATTTTTGGCCTTTGATAAAAGATACACGTTTCCCTTTGAGTTAAACAATTAGCCTTAGATGGTACGTTTGTGTAGACTGTACCTTTTGGGACAGAATTAGATTGTTACTATACCCCTGTTTATACGCAAGTAGTTTGGAGGTTTTGAATATAGTTTCACTATGAGCCACTGTAATAAATGAGAGTCACATCAAAGGAGAAATGTACAGTTTCTGTAATTGAATAGAAAAATATGCTTCTTATGGTCTTAGTCACATACTTTCAAACAGTCTTTGAAAAAGTTAGAATTAATAATACTTCTTTAGATAGACAATCAATCAATCAATCAATCAGCCGATCAATCAAGGCTTCATTCGCCACGTGCAGGTAGCCCTGCAGTGAAATAGGACCCCCCCCACCCCACCCCAACCTTACACACACAACACAGACATCACATGGGGATACAGGTCGGAGATCGGTAGCGTTACAGAAAAAAAACACTGAAATATACACTACAATGGGAAAGTACAAGAGGAAAAGAAGAGACCTCTACTCATGCTGGGCTCCTGGGAGGACAGCATGAGAACAGGAAACAAAAAAACTCCTTTGCACAAAAAAGCACATAAATGTCCACAGCACACCAGTATGAAACACGTGACAAGCCACAGGGTCGGGTGGGGGGTGAGGAGTAATCCAAAGCAAACACAGCAGCCATCCTGCCCAGGAGGGAACAAGCATTGAAGGCATTTGGAAAGGGAGGGGGGATGAGTGTGTGCATATCAGTGTATATGTATGTGTGTGCGTGTCCAGAGTTCAGCTGAGACAGTGTCCTTCGCCCTGCTAGGCTAAGTAAACAGTCTTCCAGCCAGCCCAGGTGGCCTTGCATGGAATGGGAAGGAACAGACTAAACACAGTCGTTATCAGGGTGTTTTTGTTTGGCTCCAGCCTTGCGACCGCAGCTGGCGCCGCGATGGGGGTATCCGCATGAAGTGATGGTGCTTTTAACTTTAGTGCGAACAGCTCATATGAATTTCAAAGCTGTTCTAACAGTCCAACACTGGTCTCTCAATCTCCCACTGGAGAGCCGTGAGCTTCTCCATGATGTTATCAAACTTGCCTCTGTGATGTTGTCATTCTTGTGCTCAAAGAGCCGATTCTGAGAACTCACGACCACAGTGAGCCTCCCCAAGATGTCATCCAATTTGCACTCAGAGATGTTATTCCAAGTGAGCCCCTCCAGATGTAATCCAGTTTGCAGTCAGAGGTCTTGTTCTGAGTATTCACGGCAGCAGTAAGCCTCACCAAGATCTTATCCGTGCTACACTCAATGAGCCCATTTTGAGAAACTCACTTCTCTTCCCATCGTTTCAATCCCAGGGGGCAGCCTCGTGGGGGTTTGAACAGCCGGTTCCGCTTTCTTAGTTCTTCGATAAGTCAGGGCCAAGCCAGCTCCGATCAGCAAGAACCCTGTTACCATGGTTCCGAATAGGTAGATATCTTCAGCACTCAGGCTCACCCAAGCCCAAACTTCTCGTTGAGAAAGGGGTGTCAATTGCATTTAGGGACCAGTTGATCAAATCCATAATTCCTCTTTTAGGTTTTAGAGAACAAACTGTGAGAGAGTGTTCCAGGGAAAAGTGATACAAAAAACACAAGACTAGACAAGGACATAAGAGGCTAAGCAAGGAAGCTAAGGAAGAGGAGGAGAAGAGAAAAGTGCGACCGCCTTCGTCAAGAGCAAGAGCAGGAATACAGACAAAGAAATACATTGGGATTTCAATTCTATATATGCTGTTTGCTGCTAAGCATTGTGCTGTGCAATATGGCCAAATATCTCCACTTTGATCTTCTCTGGTCAAAGGACATTGTTCCAGAAGTCTTATAATTTTTTAAGATTTAACTTTGCAAATTCAAGCTCAGAATAATCAGAATAATTGTTCAGTCGTATTCTAATTATACTCTCTTTAAATATATGATGCCATCTGAAGCCTGCAGAGTTTGAGATGTAGTTCTTGACTTTTTGGCAATTTCTCTTACAACTGTCCTGACCTTGGGGTGAGCTTGCTGGGAATATTGTGTTACTGTGTTAACACACCTGAGTGCTCTAGGTCAGCAAAGTGCCAAAATTTCTGGTTTTATATAGATGGCCACATTTTCTGATTACCACTTAATCAAGTGCATTTAATTAGGACCACCTTCCAATGAGAAGCAGTCAGAGGTGTGGACTCGAGTCACATGACTTGGACTCGAGTCAGACTCGAGTCACATGACTTGGACTCGAGTCAGACTCGAGTCATTAATTTTATGACTTTAGACTTGACTTGAAAAAATGTTCTAAGACTTGTGACTTGACTTGGACTTTTACACCAATG
>NW_005188547.1:0-894 GCF_000239375.1 Pundamilia nyererei
AGTTTCCTCTACCCCACAGTAATCACATTTTCCGGTACTATGTTTCCCTATCATGAATAACGTATTATTCATGCCAGTATGTCCAAATTTCAGTCTGGATATGATCACCTCCTCAGAGCCATTTTCCATCAACAACCTCCATTTTAGACCCACCTACAGACACGTGACTAGACAGACGCCACATGCAGTAAATTTGGGCCCACGTGGGTTTGGGCATTATAACGTCTGATTGGTTGAAGTGACGTGAACGTGGCATCGTTACTTTGAATCTATTGGCTCAAACGATTAAAAAGAGGTGTCAATCACGCAAATTGACCAAAAGAAACCAAAGTTACAGCCCCTTGGAGTTTAAAGGGCCAATCAAACGCTCGATGCACACAGCAGAAAAGGGCCATTGCCATGTAAATGTGTGGTTAATTCTTCAAAAATATATTTTAAAAAAAGCATTTTTAGGCCTGTTAATAAAATTTATTAATTTCTGCTCTTTAATACCTAAAAAAAAAAAATCAACTGGCATGGTGTCCAATTGTGTGCCAAAATTGGACATTTTTGTACAACGTCTGGATATTCATGTATTGACAGGGCTGTAGTTTTTCACTGTTTCACTTTAGAAACATAAATCTTTGCACAGATGATGCGTATATGTTGGTTACTGGATTTCTGGAACCAAATGTGATCTGAGGCATATTTTTAAAAGGGTTATATGCTAGGCGAGGATAAAATCTACTTACTTTTTCTGTGTTCCAGTCTCAGTAACTTTGACACAGTAATATCTGCTTCAATATTTACACCTCTGATGAAATTTCCTAAGTGTTAGCTTTATTTTGATACCAAGATTGTAAGACAGAGTTTGTAATTGCAGAGAAATAATCAATTAAATTTGGGCATTACATT
>NW_005188547.1:2255-3304 GCF_000239375.1 Pundamilia nyererei
ACTGAACTGGAATGACTGACTGTTCGCTTTATAAGTTCAATAAAGTTTGGGAAAAAAAACCAACCTCTTCAGCCGCTCCCTTCTGCCGTATTTTGCGGCAAAGTTATCCACACCCACCGCCGCGCTATGAATTGTGGGATACATGGGACCACGAAGCGTGCACCGGACCACGTTTGATATTTGGGGAAATCGACAGCGCATTTTGAGTATGCATTTGAAGCACACTTCGAATTGGGACAGCCGTCGTCGCATGGCGGTGACGTAACCGCACTTAAAATGCGTAGTTCAAGCGTGCAGACCCTGAATTGGGACACAGCCACTGTGTTCAGCTTGTCTCCTCCGCTCATCATGTGTATTGGGTTCAGCTGTGCTTCCCTCCTGTGTGCGATTACCCGATTACCTTGTGTGTGTGTGTGTGTGTGTATAATTAGTGGGTGTCGGTCTGTGTTCATTGTCGGCTCGTCTGCGTTCATCTGTGTTTCTTGGTATCCTGTTCCTTAGTCTGCGTCTCTCTGCTCCGTTATGATTTCAGGTTTGCTCTTTAGTTTTTCCCAGTTTAGGTTTCCATTAGTAATTTCTCATGCTTCATTGCCTGTTTCTGCCACTGCCACTTTGTAAATAAACGGCACTCTCATCACCAGTCGCTTGCCTGCATTTTCGGTCCTTTTCCTCCTACACCACACGGCTCACCCCGCCCAGCCGTGACACCATCTGCTGTCATGGCAACAAAAACTGGTTTAAAACTGTTTATTTCTCGATGAGCTTAGTATTTAGAAATATGAAAGCTCTAAGAACTGGATAATGATCTCAGCTCTAACTTTAATGTTAACGTCAGCCTGAGGTTTCCTGAGTCTGGGTAGTTAATCAGAGTTGAACATCGGGATGATGGCTCATCGTTTCCCCATTTGTCTGCTTTGCTAGATATAATCTATTCATACTGCAGTTATGTTACAATCCAAACAGCTGACATTTAACTAGAAAAGCTGTGAATGAAAAATCTTTTTATTAATCACATATTAAGATAACATGAAAAAAATCATATAGTTTAG
>NW_005188547.1:4313-5798 GCF_000239375.1 Pundamilia nyererei
GTCCTAAAAACTCCCTGAAGAGCTTAATATTAGTGTAATTTAATAGCAGTGGATGAAGCAGCTATAAAGTTATTTTCTTCTCACTTGAGTTTGTTGATCAGGTGATTTGATGAAGCTTTTTCCCAGTAAAGATTTTAAAAGTGATGACAGGAACAGCTGCTGCTGTTTTGATGCTAGAAACACATGTTCTTCTCTTTGCTCTTCACCATTTGAATGTAGAAAGATTCCACATTAAACTATGACAGAATTATCGATGCTGCGTTGTTATCAGTTCTTGTGTACAGCCCCGGGCTGTGTGGAATTCACGCCATCATACTTTCTATTTTAAGTCACAAATGTGGGTGAAAAATAGCTGAATTTTTGGAGCTGAAATGGAATTATTTCTTAATCTTAAATGAAAAAAAGCTGACTGAGCTGAAATACCCCAAATCATTCATCTGAAAGCCAAAGTGCAGAACTGTTGAAAGCTGAAGTTCAGACAGAAGAAGAGGTTTTAAAGTTGGAATGTAGCTGAACATGTTAAAAATTTTAATTTCTGGTTATGATCTTCTGTCATGTTTGAAGAGGGAAGGAGATTGGACCCAAAACACAGACTCATAGGCAGGACTTAACTCAAAAACAGTTTTACTGCTGGATTGAATTAATACCAAACTAAATTGTGCAAAACTCAGAACTAAATACACGAACTGAATGCACAGCCAGGAATGAGAGAGATCACGGTGTTGCACAGAGGGAGTGAGAGGTTTTTGTAGCATGTTGGCACCGATGTGATTTCTTGGGTGTCCACATACAGTGGCTTGCAAAAGTATTCGGCCCCCTTGAACTTTTCCACATTTTGTCACATTACAGCCACAAACATGAATCTATTTTATTGGAATTCCACGTGAAAGACCAACACAAAGTGGTGCACATGTGAGAAGTGGAACGAAAATCATACATGATTCCAACCATTATTTACAAACAAATAACTGAAAAGTGGGGTGTATTTGCTGTTACACTGATTGCAACTGTACTCTGTATTTGATTCTTTCAAGTATTTGCTCGTCGTTCTTCCAAAGGATGTCAGAGATAAATAAGTTACAGAAATGTTTATAGTTGCTGCACAAAGACGTCACAGCAGATACTCTCAGCAATGTTTCACATATTTTTATCTTAGAGGTGGAGAACACTGCAGTGAATAATCACCTGAAATATTTTTGTTTAATTGTTTTTCATTTATCTGCATCATGGATATGACTCATTTAAATACTAATAATAGTTGCAAAAAACATATAAAACATAAATAATAATGTAAATAATGTGTCATGTTGTCCTTTGAGAATAAGTTTCCGAAAATAACATTTAAAGTCTAGAGTTTGTGCTGGAGGGGAACCTGCTCACTTTGGATATGTTTCTGGTTCTGCAGACAGTGCATCTGCTCATACTGGGACCAGTCTGCTTCATCAGGAGACTCCTCCTGTCCCCAGTGTGGAGAAAGATCCAGAA
>NW_005188547.1:7284-8365 GCF_000239375.1 Pundamilia nyererei
AGGAGAGACTGGAAGGAGTCACCTCTGGATGGTTTCCTGAACAGAGTCATGAAAAAATCCCTCCAGAGTAAAAGTGGCCACCTGGACCTATTTGTCCGCTTCCTTCATGGCCTCTCTCTGGAGTCCAACCAGAGACTCTTAGGAGGTCTGCTGGGTCAGACAGAGATCAGTCCAGAAACCATCCAGAGAGTCACCAAGAACCTGAAGAAGATGAACAGTGATAAAATCTCTCCTGACAGAAACATCAACATCTTCCACTGTCTGATGGAGATGAATGACCTCTCATTATTTCAGGAGATCCAAGAGTTCCTGAAGTCAGAGACCAAATCAAAGGAACTCCCTGAGATCCACTGCTCAGCTCTGGCCTTCATGCTGCAGATGTCAGAGGAGGTTCTGGACGAGTTGTACCTGCAGAAGTACAACACATCAGAGCAGGGACGACAGAGACTGATTCCAGCTGTGAGGAACTGCAGAAAGGCTCTGTGAGTCCAGATGTGATCATTAACATCATTAATTAGTGTAGATCAGTAGTTTAGTTCTTCAGATATACACAGTACTAAATGACTCTCATGAGTTTGAGTTTCTCAGATAAAATGATATTCTGTGTTGATCAGTAAAAGTGTGTGTGCACTTAGCATGATCCTGCATTGGTAGTCATACGCTGTGTGTTGTAGACTCACATCTACATGTAGTACCTGTGTTGTGTCATTAGGGGGCAGTATTTTAAATCTGCTGCTGCTGTTGTTGGTCATTCAGACGCTCCTGCCCACATAGCAACCAGGTCTGGCCCGGATCTGGTATCAAACTGGCACTGCTGGCTGACTTCTGGCATGATAAGACATATGTCATCAAGATATGGGCCAGGCTTGGCATAGATGACACTGTCTACAGTATGTAATGGCATGCCATATCTGGCTCAATTGTGGTTTGGTTTATGTGGCCCAGGCCCATAGAAAACAGGTCTGGTCCGGATCCGGCATCAAGCTGGCACTTCTGGCTGACTGGTGTCATGGTAGAGTGTATGACAACCAGATGTGGGCCAAGTCTGGCAATGATCGCACTATTTATGTTCCTATTTTCC
>NW_005188547.1:9776-12653 GCF_000239375.1 Pundamilia nyererei
CAGGCCGAAGGTTCCGCACCACTCCTGCTGCTGCTCCTAATGAGGAATGTCTGACTTCATGTCCTCATTAATCACAGAGCTGATTGTTCAATGTTTAGTTGTTGCTGCTGAAATGTCGTCCCTATTTTCTGCTGATGGAATTCACTGCTGTGTTTTTGGCTGCTGTTTCCGTCCCCGAGCTAACTTCCTTACAGCGCTCGCCAAAAGTCATGATGTCATCAGTGCTTTATAGACGGTGGGAGCAGCATCCATATTTGATATCCGAGTAACACACTGCTTGGTTATGTGCAGTCATCATTCAAGATTCAAGATTCAAGAGCTTTATTGTCAATAAAGTAGTATACACAGTATACAGTGTACCGAAATGCTGTTTCACCCTACGCCCCCCCATGGTGCATTTATAAATATATAAAGGATATATCTCCAAGAGATATAAACTAGGAATTACAATTAAATAACATGCTAAATATTGGTAAAATTAAGGGATAAAAAAGGTACTAATTACTAACTATATAATTCTATACAATACTATAATAACTATACAATATTAACTGTACGAATTCAGAGTCCACTTCGAGATTCTGGTTCTGACTTATAGAGCTCTTCACGGTCAAGTTCCTTGAACTTCTACAGCCTTATGTTCCTAGCAGGTCTCTTAGGTCATGTGGCCAGGGTCTACTTGTCATTCATCATAAAAAGCTGAGAATAAACGGAGACAGAGCTTTTGCCACTGTGCCTCCCAGACTGTGGAACTCTCTCCCACTGAGCATAAGATCTCTGGACTCAGTAGCTTCTTTCAAAAAACAAATAAAAACACATCTTTTTAGAGCTGCATTTTGTTAACTGTTGTCTGTTTTTTTATGCTTTGTTATCCTTGTGTGAAGCACTTTGTGATCTTTTATCTAGAAAGGTGCTATATAAATAAAATTTTACTTACTTACTTACGATAAGCAAAGACAGGACAGAGACAATACAAAGTGGAATGTGTAGTAGGTATTGAATACCAGGTTCAAGTTATTGTCAGGATATTATCGACAAGACATGACAAAGACATGTGCAAAATGTGCAAATATAATATAATTTAGGTGTGTGTTCAGAACTATGTGACTGAGTATGCAAATAAGCATGTTGTTCCCAGATCCAGTTTGTAGTGGATTTGTGGAAGTTTTTGTTGTTTTTGAGTCTTTTGATGAGTATTGTAAGGTGTTTGTAAAGTTGCATGTGTATATCAGGCCTTTTGGGGTAGTGAGATGAGGGCTCTGACTGCTTGGGGAAAGAAACTCTTGCAGTGTCTGGTTATTACGGTTTTGATCCTGCGAAACAGTCTGCCAGATGGAAGGAGGGAGAACAGCGCATGTGAGGGGTGGAAAGTGTCCTTCACTATGCTGTTCGCACGTCGGATGATTTGTCTGTCATAGAGTTGGGAGATGGATGTGAGGGGGCCTCCAATGATCCTCTCTGCTGTCCTCACTATCCGCTGCAGAGACTTCTTTTCAGCGAGGGTGCAGTTCCTGTACCAGATAGTGATGTAGCAGCAGAGGACGCTCTCAATGGTTCCCCGGTAAAATGATGTGAATCATCAGTGAATGTGGGTCAAACAGAAACTTTCTGATTGGTTGCTGAGCTTAGTTATTGTCAGAGTTATATTGTTGGATTGTCATTTATGCTTAGAAACATATACTCATATATGCTTAGAGTTGTATAATCGATTGCATATTGATAGAATGTCTGATCCTTAGTAGTCTGCAAAGACTCTGTGTGCATTCCAGAGCACTCTGGCATACACACACATCCTAAGGTCATGAGAGAGGTCGTACCTTCTCTTTCTGATATATGGTATGGTAAACACATCTGTATTTCTTTAAGTATAAGTGCCTTTTGTTTAGATGAACTGCTGGACTCACAGGTGCCAGCAGATCATTCACAGGGTCACATCTTGACACACACATGTCATATGTTAATTAACTTATGCATATTAATGTAACCACAATAAAGAACAGTGCTATGGGGGAGCTGACTGACAGTCTGACGGGGTTCAAGTGGGAGGAACAATGCTTGACCTAGATCAGCCTCCCTCGTGCACGAGAATACACAAAGAGTTCTGCCTGGTGTCGTATGCTTTGCTAGATGCGATAGAATTGACTCTGATTGTTCCAGGAATAGGCCTGTGCCTAGACAGACCTATCAGTTACGTGTCTACTCTCACCTGTTTCTGTTTGCTCTCTCTTTGCTGTCTCCATCCTGCTCTCTCCTTTCTCTCCCTCTCTGCCTTTGTACCGTCACACAAGTTCAATGGAAACAGTGACGTTTACAAACCAATCAAAGACAAACTGATCCATGTCAGTTTATAACAATATTCAAAGTGAATAAGAGGAGCTGAAGCACAGATGTGAAGAGCAGATCTTCATCAGATTATGATGTCAATCTATTTTGTCATCATATACATTCAGTCTGTGTTTATAATGCAGATTTTCTGCTTTTATAATAACACATTTCATATTTTCTATAATCACAGACTGACTCAGTGTGGACTCTCAGTGACTCACTGTGAAGTTGTGGCCTCAGCTCTGAAGTCCAACCCCACCCATCTGACAGAACTGGACATGAGTGGAAACAAGCTGCAGGACTCAACAGTGAAGCTTCTGTGTGCCGGACTGGAGAGTCCAAACTGTCGACTGGAGACTTTGAGGTGAGTTCACTGACTGCAGCTGTTGTTGTTTTTCTGTATTTCAAAACTTTGATTGATGTTTGAAACTTTCTTTAGTTCTTAAGTGTTCGGGATGTGTCTGAAGACAAATGTGAAGAAGTTTGAGTGCTTTCAGAAATGTTGTGTCTTTCCAAAATGACTGAAAAACAGTTTTTCCTTTTGGCTCCAAA
>NW_005188547.1:13705-15583 GCF_000239375.1 Pundamilia nyererei
ATACCCTTTGAATACCAGTCAGATTATGTATTATTATAGTAAAAATAGTAATAAAGTATAGTAATAGTAATAAAGTTCACATTTTTCAGCATATGAATGATGAAACCTAATATTTCTTTTTATCATCATTGCAGGTCAGTAACAGTAACAATGATTTATTTTTTACTTTTTTTAAGTGGTGGTGGTGGGGGGTAAATGGCCAAAAATAAAATCACAAATGGTGTGTTAGTGGCCAGAAAGGCATTTTAATGACCAAATAACCACTTAAATAACCAATAAAATGATCAAAAATTATATTCCAGTGTGTGCTTCTGTGTGCATCCTCATTAGCAGCAAGATGTGCTAACCACAGTAAAGTGATTTTTGTAGGCACACTTTCTACACCTGGTACAAGGGGCTGCTGTTCCAATCCTGGAGATGTGCCTTTTGCACCTTCTTCTCATTTTGTTGGTGGGGTGTAGGTCACACTCTGGTTCAGACTACTGTATCTTGAGATCAATTGCAGAAGTGGCTGAGAATTGAGGAGAAGGGTGTCTTGCAGTTGTTGAGGTCACCAGCATGTGCCCCAGCTCTCCCAGGATCACTCTTCATTTGTAGGTTGTAGAGGACTCCCCCACTTCAGTGAAGTTGTTTCCGGCGGGACAAAGGCATCGTATCCCAAGACATCCAGGAGATTGGAGAAAAGAGACAGCAGCCATCAGTTAGTTTTCCTTCTACAACTCAAGGTGCCAACACAAGGTATCCAAGCAATATTTGTGCCTATTGTAGTCCAGGATTGCTTCTTGCTTTCACGCATCCTTTATTCCCCATCACTGACTGGTTCCTTGTGTGTTGCTGTCAAAAGAAGAACATTCCTCCGTTGCTTTGGCATGTGGGATATCGCCGTGGTAGTTTTGGTGAAGCCAAAGACAGACAACAAAATCTTCCTCTGTTGGAACTGGAGGAGCTGGGGAGAAAGCTCTGGGTTGTTTCCCCTGTGCCAGTTTTCATCTGAGGAGTTCCTCTGCCAATGTGACCAAAGTAAAGACGTTGTCCTCGGAGCTCCTCCGTCAGTTGGAGTCTGATATAAGACTTTTTAATTTGTGATTATGTTTAGTTTTAGCTTCATTAAAGGAAAAGGAGCTTGTGAATTGGAACCATCACAGGAAAAGAGAGTGAAGCCATATGTGCAGAGGAATGCTGTGACATACGATACTAACAGACAAGTTAACGGTCTCTCTCTCTCTTTCTCTCCTTATAAGGGAATGTTCTGTTTTCTATACATACCAAGTTATCTCCTGTTTCAAGCGAACAGTCTCTCCTTTTATGGAAATGTTTTTTATATTCTGAACATGCCACTCCTACTTCCTTAAAAACTTGCTTGAAGTATAAATAAAGAAAGCTCTGAAAGCCCTGGGCGGTTTTCCTCTGTGTCACATCTGTTCTGCACACGTACTGCAGAGCAGATCGGACCAGGGACGGGGAATCGTCCATGTATATTTACATGAAAAAGATATCTTGAGTCTAAGTTCTTTGCCTTCAAACAATTTTCTCCTCACAGAGTCTGAACCCCTTTCCCTTTTTTACTTCCAGTGTTGTCATCCAACATGCTATGTATTGCTTTATTCTGGTTTAGGCTCACATCTCCACTTCATCTATAATCCTCCAATCCTCACACCTTCGCCTCCCGTGTAGCTTTGTAAGGGTGCACAGCAGCTAAAAGATCTCTTTGTTATAAAAAAGTCAAAAGTAGATCACAGGTTGCTAATGCAGGAAATTGCATACAAGGTGACCCCTGGTTTCATACCAGTGGGTACTGGATTGTAGAGCAGTCTCTCTTCAGTGGTGGGACCCACATGGTTTTCCTTTCATGAGGGATCCACTCAGTCACCGGCTCCT
>NW_005188547.1:16213-18570 GCF_000239375.1 Pundamilia nyererei
TTGATGCGTCATTATTTATTCCAGTCTATCTTGCAAATACATGTTTGTGCTGCAATGTCATGCACAAACACAAACTATTAGATCCTTAAGATCAAACCTATGTCAAAATTGTTTCATTATTTTGGTCCATTGGAGTGTGGTAAGCCATCAAAGGCCGCTACTAGAAACTCAGAATATTACATGAAATTTCTTGCTTGGCCAAAAATGGGTAAATGATGTAATTTGGTAAAAAACATTAAAAACTACAATTTTCATGTGTTGAGTTTAGAGTTAAAGCAATTTGACCTAAATCGCATGATATAGTACTGTCAATAAGAAGGAATCAAAAAAGGTGGTTATAATGGGTTTCAATTGGCCAAAAATGGTCATGATAGAGTCAAGAGGAACAATTTGGTGTATAGTGAATATTATTGATATTATTAAGGAGTTGATGTTGAAAATTAAAAAATCTCAAAAAATACACACCTTTTGGAAGTTTCATTCCATTTGCATTAACAGAACAAAAATGGTTGAAAAAACAAAAGTAAAGTTTCCACAAATGGCCAGGATAGAGCCCAGAGGGTTTTAAAGCTATATAAAAATTTAACAGTGCAAATGCAAACTCCTTGCTGAAAGTTTAACCGAAAGGCATTTCAAGTGAAAATGGGCTGACATATCTTGAGCATAAACATGTATAATATCCACTAAAGTTAAAAAGAGGTGCTTTGCAACATTAAACTGCAGTGTGCCATGCGATTGCATTTGTCCCTAACCATCAGGAACCCTCACGTTAACTTTTATCGAGTGGAAAAAACTTCATCTTCCAGTGAAGCTTGAGTCCATCTTCCAGTTTCACTGTTTATGTTATGCTAACATAGCTGTGTTGCTAGCGATCACATAGCAAATCAATATATACCAGCTAGCCCAACTTCAGTAACCCTACAAACGTCACTGCTGTTTAGGCTTTTGTCTTCATCTATGTTGGAAGTGATATCAGAGCTGTGCATTTTAATTTTTTCAGAAATCTCTCAGTCAGAACATGGTATATCATGTTTAGGTAACTAGCAAAACTAGCGCGCTAACTTCCGCTAACTTCCTGCTAACTTCCAACTCCGTTAAATTTAATAAATTCTGTTTTCATGGATGCCTGGATGTTAAACTTAATTGTTACACCCACCTGAAGATGCCGGAGGACACCGTAAACAACATCGCCTTCAATAGAGTGCATTGCATTGGCTCCATGCAGGCAGTGGCCGGGAGACCACGTCCGATTGTGGCAAAATTCGGCCACTTCAAAAAAAAGGAAAAGGTGAAAAGTCGCGGCAGGGAATTAAAAGGAACGGACTTCAGCGTAAATGACCAGTTCCCAAAAGAGATCCTGGAACGATGCAGGGTCCTCTTCCCAATCCGACGCAGCTTCATCCAGTAGGGTTCCCCGCACTGTCATCGCTGTGGACCGGCTCTACGTGGATGGACAGCTTTACCGCAACCCCGGCATCACTCCGTGGCTGTATTAACTTCACACCAGATAATCCACTACACTATTTTCCTATCCACTCACAGTAACTTGCATTAACATCTGTTTAACTTACCAGTATCAAATCGCATCTTAAGTGTGATTTCATAGCAGAATTAACACCGTCACTCTCCGCCAATGGTTTAATTGGAATGTTTCCAGGTTTTTTTCTTCTCATTTTTTTTTCTTTTTCCCCCTCCTTTTTTTATGCTGCTCACCCTTGTCCTTGGTTTCTTTCTTTTATTTTCTTTCACTGCTTCAATCACCTGCTTCCAGACTCATCCACAAACGACATCCTTTATTTACACATACGCACAGCACGATCACGATCACGTCATGCGCTCAACGGCAGCACATTTACATCAATCAGACAGCGCACACAGACGTATAGGATAGACACACTTAAGTCAAGCGTACTCATAATAGTAAATATGCACACACATAGTCAGACTCAGGAAGCATTTCGCCACACATTTTTTTTCTCTCTCTCCTTCTCTTTATTTACGAGCAAGTGGTGTATTCTCTCCACCTGTCTAAGCGACCCACACAGCATGCACCCCTAGTTATACACATACATCTATGGGCGCACTAAGGTTTGTTACATGGAATGTAAATGGAGCTGGCTCCAGAGAAAAGAGGTTAAAAATATTTAACTAACTCAAAGAAAATACAGGCAGATGTTGTCCTTTTACAAGAGACCCACAAACCTCTTAGAAGTTTAAAAGAAATTAAAACACATGAGTTTCCTAATGCGTTCTCAGCCTGTTATAATTCTAGACAAAGGGGAGTTGCAATTTTAATACATAAAAATATTAATTTCACAGTACTCGATACAGTTATAGATCCAGAGGGCAGATTCTTA
>NW_005188548.1:0-983 GCF_000239375.1 Pundamilia nyererei
TACCCTTGCGGGTTCCCGTCTCTGTTGTGGCTCTCACCGGTCAGTTACTGCCCTCCGTCACTCATGAGACTGAACCGGTTTCGTTGATTCTTTCTGGTAATCATCGTGAGGTTCTTCGTTTTTTTGTTTTTTCCTCCCCGGAGTCTCCCATCGTTTTAGGTTATCCGTGGTTTGAGCGTCATAATCCTCATATCAATTGGTCCTCCCGTCGCATTGAGAGTTGGAGTAGCCACTGCTTGTCTCACTGTTTACAGTCTGCTCTTCCGCCTTCGCCTGTCTGCTCGTCTAAGCTGGCGCCCGAGGAGGTGGATCTTTCGTCTGTACCCGAACAATATCATGATCTGGGGGCGGTTTTCAGTAAACGCTGTGCGCTCTCGCTTCCCCCCCATCGCCCTTATGATTGTGGCATTGACCTGTTACCTGGAGCTCCTTTGCCCACCAGCCGGCTCTATAACCTCTCTGGTCCGGAGAAGGCAGCCATGGAGAGGTATATTACGGAGTCACTGGAGGCGGGCCTGATTCGTCCATCATCTTCGCCGTTGGCGGCGGGTTTTTTCTTTGTGGATAAGAAAGATGGATCTCTCCGACCCTGCATTGATTTTCGGGGTCTTAATGACATTACTGTGAAGAACAAATATCCTCTTCCCCTGATCTCTTCTGCTTTTGAACCTTTACAGGACGCGGTCATTTTTACGAAGCTGGACCTTCGCAATGCGTACCATTTGGTGCGCATGCGCCAGGGAGATGAGTGGAAGACGGCCTTTAACACTCACCGTGGACATTACGAATACTTGGTAATGCCTTTTGGTCTGACGAATGCGCCGGCGGGACTTTTTGAATCGGTGTGTGTTCGTTTATTTGGATGACATCCTTGTTTTTTCGCGGTCGTTTGAGGACCATGTTCAGCAGGTGCGCAGCGTTTTGCAGCGCCTCCTGGAAAACAAACTTTTTGTGAAAGCGGAGAAGTGTGAGTTTCATGCTCA